>NC_141057.1:20229066-20481566 GCF_041138505.1 Cibotium barometz | reverse complement strand
GGAAGACTTCTGCAAGTTCAACCCCAAACACACAACAACGAGGAGGAGGAGGAGGAGGAGGAGGAGGAGCAGGCGGCGACGGCGGAGGTGGTGCGGATAGTGGCGGAGCTTCTTCTTCAGCTACCAGCCATGGCCTTGAAGATTTCGTCGTAAAAACGCTGCCCATCTACCAATTCCCGCCGCCGAGCCCCGCCCCCCCCGAAAGCAAAGAGCCGTGCTCGATTTGCCTCAGTTCTTTCCAAGAAGGCCAGCTGGTGAGAGTCCTTCCCACGTGCCGTCACACGTTCCACCTGCCTTGCATTGACCAATGGTTCCACTCACATGCCAATTGCCCCCTCTGCAGGAAGAACATCACTCCCTCTCCACAAGCCTCAAGCCCTTGTAGAGCATCAATTTTGTAGAGCACTCCATGTATTTTCCAAACTAACCATCAATTTTTTCCTTAGTTTATTTCCCACTTTCTCGTACTCTAAGAAAGCAATGCTCGAAAAACAACAAATGTTACTCTATCTTTATCTAATGAAATTTAAAGAAACATACTATGATTTTCATTGCCCTGATTCCAAGGAACCTTGTCACATATTTTAGTTCTTAAATGGGGATTTAGTATGCATAAGTGTTATAAAATTTGATTGATGTTATAAAATTTGGTTGATTTGAAGGGTTGTCCTTGTCTGGATTGCTTGAAACAAATGTTTTTGTCAAACACTCCAAGGAAGGTAGGACTCTGCATTCAATTGCATATAAGAGGAGCAAAGTCGTGTTAGTCTGGTCAATAGGAAAAATGCATGTTCAGAATTTTTGTGAATCATTTTTTCCATACTTATAATGTGTAAGAAAATTTGAAGGCCAAACAAAATAACAAGTTGTCTTTGTTGTAGCTAAAGCATTTAAGGATAACTTAAATAAGGGGAATGCATGGATATACTTTAAGGGTAGGTGCTTACATCTAAGTTCGTTTGTTTTTTTGTCTTTATATTTTTACATATGTAAGAGGACACTTATGGCTTGGTGTAGATGACAAATCTAGAATTGTAAGAGGGAAAAGATCTTTTAGGCTAGGTGGCAAATTCGAAACCAATTTACATTTGTTTGGTAATGCAAAGTTACTCACCTGTCTTCAATGGGTAGGAGCTAACCCCTCCTCGAACCTCCACACTATGTGCGTTAGTCTCCCAGTTTTGCCACGTAGCAACCTCATGAAACTCTTTCTTTATATAATACTAGTTGGGAACCCGTGCGAAGCACGTCTTTTGAGGTTTCGAAACCAATTTACATTTGTTTGGTAATGCAAAGTTACTCACCTGTCTTCGATGGGTAGGAGCTAACCCCTCCTCGAACCTCCACACTATGTGTCTCAGTCTCCCAGTTTTGCCACGTAGCAACCTTGTGAAACTCTTTCTTTATATAATACTAGTTTTGAACTCGTGCGAAGCACGTCTTTTGAGGCTTCCAAAATCAAATTCTACCCAAACCTCCTCCTCCCCTTCTCGAACCTCCAAATTCTTGCCACGTGGCAGCTTTGTGAAACTCTTCGTTAAGATAATATAGAAATGGAGAAGAGAAGGATATTTATAGGCTCAGAATTCAACCAAAGCACCAGAAATTTACATGTCATATTAATATTTCAAAACACCGAAAAGAAAAGTACTCTCCTTATTATTGGATCGACCATTAACACATCAAATTAACATCCAAAAGACCAAAAAGAAAATCATTCTCACTCTTGGGTCAACATTTTAGACTTGAAATTAACCAAGAAGGGAGGTAATCTTCTTATTGGACGAAACTTTTGCACGTGGGACCAAAAAGGAAATTGCTCTCCTTATGGGATGAGCACTCTTTTTTAGAAAAAAATTAAATTATATATATATATATATATATATATATATATATAAACACCTGTTTTTAGCAAATGGTATGCTGTGTGCATCGGCTAGTTGGGGGCGGTGGTAGAGAAGCTTTTCTCAACCACGTTAGCGATAATAGAAACCCATCAAAGGTACGTGATTATCAAGGGCATTAAGTTCCCATTTTACAATTCAGGTCAGTGTTTCCTTTAAGAAAAGTTCACTATTTTTTAAATGCGAAAGCTGCCACTTAGAGTGTAGGGTAGGGCCAGTGCTTTATGTATTCTAGCCCTTCAAGTCGATGTCGAGACCTCATCCCCTCGTGCTCGGTGAAAATTGACCTTTTGAGCAAAAAAAATGATTCATGTAATCCCTTTCCATAGGTAGTACCTTCACACCTTGAAAGTGGCACGAGCAATTTACACATGCACTAGTATGCCACATTTTTTATGCACTAGTATGCCATCTTTTTTTTAAGTAGATCCTTCTTTATTAGTAGCAACTTGATTGCCCACTCGAATGCAACTTCTTCTCTCCCTCGAAGGTCATACAATTGCAAAATGTCTAGATGCTATTGAGGAGCATGACCTTTCCCTTCCCCTTCTCCCGCCGACCACAAACCCACAGTGGTAGTCTACACATCCATTGGCTAGATGTATGCCACCTTGTTCTATGTTTGAAAGAATTTATCTTCTAAATCATTTTTTTCTCTTTGTGAAATGGTAAACCTATGGATATTATTGGTTTTTAAATAGTAAGGTCCAACTATGAAAGGTCTCTTCTCATTTCATCATACATGTCACTAGCCATGGACCCTAGCAATATGTAAACTTTTTGTTGGATGTTAAAAGAGCAAGATGGAGAAGCAATGCGTTCCTATCCAAAAAAAAAAATTGGCCCTTCATGTAACCAATTTATTTGAAATGATGGGCACCCATATAGGTATAAAGGACCTAATACTTGAGATGAAATTTCCAAACTAACTCTATGATGGAGATGGTTTGTCAATGATGAAAAAGAGAGTTTGATCTTGGCGCTTTAAAATGTGGCATTATTAGTATAGTAGTTGTAATTGGTTGTTAGAGCATCACCATCTATTAAAATGACATGATATCTTTTGTCACTTTGCTTCATTTATCTTAACTCGTGGCATGGGAGAAAGGAAAAAGCTTGTGACTACTCATTCACAACTATAGATTTTTAACTCAAAATTCCCTTCCTTTGAAGGCTTCTAAATTCATTGTCCCTTGCCATGCCTTCTTAATGGAGATACAATGAATTGAAATTTTGATCTCACTACCAATCCTATGAAGACAAATAACAAGCTTAAAAGCATGCTTACGTACATTCAATAAAAGCTAGGACTCTCTTAGTAGTAGATAGGAATAATTATTGTTGTTGTGATCATATTCTTTGCATGGATCATATTGTACCTAAAATCAATCTTCAATAATATCAATCTAAATTTGATATCAATATTGAGTAATATCAATCTACATCTATTTGATAGAAAGGTAGGAATATCAAAGTATATTGTCTTCTTTTCTTTGTCTTGCAAAACCTATCCAATAAGATCCATTGAAAAACAAAACACAAATTCTATTTAAAGAAAAGTTGTGAAAGTATATCTGTTTTCTTTGTCATGCATAATATACATAAGATTGAGTATAATTAATAGATTTGAATTGATCATATGCACAATCGAGATAACTTACTTTTTACTTATCAAGATCGTATACCTAAAGATGAGCAACCTTGTGAGCTCATTCCTTTCAAGAAGATTTTATTGTTCTACTTAAAAATCAGCAAGAAATCAAAACAAGCCATCATCATAATTTTGTACCTTAATTTTGTATAATTATTATAAAATAATTTGTTAATTATTTTTTAAATAGAAAATGAGCATTTCCTACCTACTCCCTTATTACATTACACATTGCATGGGTGCAACATAAGAGATTCAAACTTGAGACCTCTAACAAAGACTTTGCTTCTCTAACTATTGTGCTATAATGCTCGGGACTCATTTAATATTTTGGTAATCTATGTTCTACCTTTTCACACCATTCAAACTTATATTTCTTCCTCGGCAACAAGTGATACGTGGTATTTTATCTATTAAATCATCACTTTTAAAAAATAAGAAAATATATGCTTTTATTTTAATTCATAATAAATTAGAACTGCTTCTAAATACCTTTGAGCATGCAATCATGATTATATATTATGTTGCCATAGCAAGATGAATGATCCTTCCTTTTGAATACATGGGAGTAAAATATTCATAATTGTGTAAATTATTACAAGGGAAGTCTATTGAGTTTCTTTAAATTTTTATGGTAAGTGATACATGGTCTTTTACCGATTAAATTATCAATCTCAAATAAGAGAAAAGATGCTTTTATTTTCATTCATAATAAAATAGAATTGCTTCTAAATACCTTTGAGAACGTGTTCAGGGAATTTGTAGCTTCACAACAAGCATTATCTTCACCGTAACTATGAACCTGTTTAAAGCTTAAGAGCACATGATCACGTGAATGTAAGCCCCAAGGGATGTCAAAGCCTTAAGCTCTACCAGTCCAATTGCTTGGACTCTTTCCAATCCAATCTCATAAAAAACAGGGGGAAGCTTTCAGCTTTCTCTTCACCTACACTATCTCTCTCTCTCTCTTAATCTATTACTCTCCATAAGAGAGGGAACCTAGACAGCTTTCTCTCCACCTATACTATCTCTCTCTCAATCTATTACTCTCCACAACTAGCTAATCACAAGACAAGGATCATGCAAGCATCAAGCTCTCAACACACACACACACACACACACACACACACACACACACACACACACACACACACAAGCGTGTAAGCAAGCTAAAAAGACTCATAATCATAGACATGCAAGATATGGAAACAAGGAAGAGATATGAATTCACAAGATAAGCAAGTAAAGTAGCTCTCCAAGCTAGAGCTCAATGTAGATTGTGTTACTCAGAATTTCTTTACACACTTCCATGAGTCACTTATACACAATTGGTCTTTGCTCAGCTACCCACACTTATGGGGTGTCCAAAACATGTCCTCATTACATATACAAGCCTTATATGGATAGATTTCATGATAGAAATGTGACTTTAGCCTTATAAAATGGGCGAGGATTACAAAGGGTATACAGAAAAGGAATAACAACCCCCTATCTTAGGCTAGCTTTTGTCCTTGGAGGTAGTTATTTGAATACCATTGGGTTCGTGAGATGAAAGAATTGTGGAGGGCTTCAAAGCACATGAGTGGATTGATTAAAAAGGGTTTGAAAATTTTGGACATCCTTGCTTAGAAAAATTCAATCACAAAGTACTCTTTGAAGGCACTAGACCCGCTTGTAGTAGCCATAAATTTGTTGCTGTGTCGGGCAGATGGCAAAGTCAAAAGCGAGTTGTTTAGTGAGTGTGCTCGTAGTAGATGTGCCGGTCTCTTTCATGCTTTACATTTTAAAACTCTCCAGGCAAATCAAAAAATATATTTTTAAAGGAATTTGAATGGTCATGGGCGCCCGAATTGACACACCACATGCCAAACACCAACCCCACATTTTTCCAAAATTAAAATAACCTTTGTCTAATTTTTCACTAATTTTAAAGATTTTTTTTAAAATTTTTAATTTACCCCGAATGCATTTAGAATACGAATGTTCAAAAAATTTTGGAATCCCAACAGTTTTCTCGGAATACGGAAAGCCAACAGTTTCGAGAAAATGAAAAGACAAAAAAAACAGAATGTGAAAGGTCAAAAGTTTCTGGAATACGGAAGGTCAAAAGATTTTCTGGAATTCGAAAAGCCAAAAGGTTTCACGAAAGTGGAAAGCCAAAGGTTTTCTGGAAGATGAAAAGCCAAAAGGCACCAAGAAAAAATTTCTAAAAATTTTCAGAGAATTTTCTCTTCTCAAATTTTAAATTTTCTCTTATTTTTAGGCTTTTTCTCTAAGCTTTTTTTTTAATTGAACTCAAAAGCTTCTTTTTTTTTAAATTGGGAAAAACTCTTTGAAAAAAAAAACAATATTTATAAGCTTTAGTTAAAAGCTTATATAAAATTTTTTAGGGGGGGGTGATTTTGTTCGCCCCCCCCCGGTCTACGTAAAAGATTGAGAGAGGGAGAGAGTGAGAAGACTCCCTCTCTCTTCTCCCCTCTTTCCTCTCCTTCTTCTCCCTTCCATTCTCTCTCCTCCCATCTCTTCTCTCTCTATTAATCAAAGACGTTAATTTTTAATTAATTTTCTTAATCATAATTATGATTAATATTAATAAAAATTATAATTTTTTAAGAGGTGGTTTAAAATGCGAGAGAAAATAGAAGAAAATTCAGAATTGAGAGACGAAGAGGGTCCCATGCACACGGGAGAGCATTTCATGCATCAACATGCTTCCCCCTACTGCATTTTAGCACAAAATCGACAAAAATTTGATCGCATACCCGCGGAAAAACCAGCAAAAATGTATTAAAAATACATTTTTATCATAAAAATGCTCAAAAAATTTCTAAAATTTTAGAAAAAAATTCCTCAAAATTCTAGAAATTTAGGAAATCCATTCTACCAAAAATATCCATAATAAAATATGTGGTATTTTTGTAAAATTTTTTATTAATGCTTATTTTAAACCATAAAAAATAGAGAAAATAGCATTAAACTCACGGAATTCCCTTGCAACGTCGATTCATCCCTTGAATAGTAGTAACACATGTTCAAATCGCCATATCGATGATCCACATGCAAATCATCAACACAAATCAACAAAATAACATTTTTATTAGTAAATATTAAAATTTACTTCAAGAAAAATCAACAACAATAATCTAGAGATTGCTCTGATATACCACTGTTAAAACCCTAAGATCTCTCTAGATAATTGTTATGCATAAACATGCATAAATTAGGCATAAACGCATCCACAACAACGACCCCCGAGCCCAAGGGATGCACACATGAATTATAAATGAAATACATCATACCTCTACCTTGATGTCCCATACCATCAAGAGGTATAACTCCAATCCAATAGCATGTAGCTATAGTGTGAAATGGTAAGTGAGTAGATATGACCCTCTACACAAGAGAGCATAACATAACCTAGCCTCTCCAAGCCCCCAAGCCTCCCTTGAGTGTGCCCCATGCCCCTATTATATAGGAGGACCCTCAAGTGACTCTTGGCTCTCCATTTCCCATGTGTGACCCTTGGATGCCTGACCTAACCTTAACCCTTAAAGTTAGTCCTAACCCATGCTCCACTAGAGCTTGTTTTCCCATGCTCTCATGCTCACAAGCCTAATGTGGGTTAGCCTCCTAGTATATGCACACATAATGTGCATATAACACACACTAAAGCTCAAATCAAACAAGGCAAGTGATAGTCAAGAAGAAGAGAGAGTAGAGAAGAACAACACTTAATTTATTAGCACAGGAGAATAAAAGAGAGAATGAGGGGTTGGGGTTACATTTTGCATTATCTCCTTGGTTTTTAGGGTTTACATCATTCAGGCAACCAAAGCTAAAAATTAGGTCCTAGGCCTCCTAGGCCGCTTACAGTACTATTGCAAGCTTTATACTCGTTGGTATCCTTAATTAATGTATCATGTGGTGCCTTTCATATACAAATGGCAAGATCACACATGTAAAATAATACATTACAATTGTTTGATGTGAATTCTACCTTCTAACGTGCCCATGGTCAAAAGAGGTGAAAATGATGGAGTGGCATTGATATAGCTAAGAGGTAACAACCACATTTGAATGTGGTCTCACAGGAGGATCGTGGGATATGTAAAGACCATTTCCCATTATGGTGTATTTTATAAGAATGGAAAGGATGTGATGGTGTATGATTAGATGGATGGGCATGATCTACTTATTATGATAGAAGGTCTAATAGTGGGTATGCATTTAGCTTTGGAAGTGCTACTGTAAGTTGGAGTAGCAAGAAGTAACCCACAATTAGAATTATGTAGCCACACTATGGTTGCATGTGAAGTGGTTTGGCTACAAAAAATACTTTATGATGATTTGGGACAACATCATGATGGAGTGGTTATTTTCATACATTATGATAACAAGAGCAGTACTCATTTGGCTAGTAATTTGGTATATCATGCGAGAACTAAACACATAGAGGTCTATTATTATTTCTTTAGAGAGAAGTTGTTATAGATGGTGGACAGGTTGATTTGGCATTAAAGAATAGGCTGTCAACATTTTTACAAAGTCACTTGGGGAAGATAGGTATGAGCACTTCTCAAAGATATACTTGGAGTAGTAGATATGGATATGATGAACTTGAGGGGGAGTGTTGAGGTAGTAAGTTCATCTAAATAGTGTTGGTGTGTATCATAGCAGTAGGATTTTGTGGACAATAATTGATCATGCCCGATGGCCAAGTGTGCGGACATTTGGTGTTACATTAGTATGTGGTGTGAACTTATCATTTATGAGGGTGTGGATAATAATTGGCAGTGTGGCCAATGGCCAAGTATGTGGACATTTGGTGTTACATTAATACGGTGTGCAAACTTATCATTATGAGGGTGTGGATTCTGGAAGGTGGAGAGTGTGTGCAGGAGAATGGAATGAAACACAATGTCTTCTCTTATTCTTGTCTATAGTCGAGTTAGAGCTAGTAAGGGTTTATGCAAGTGTCATTTGCACATCCCCATTCTATTTTTGGAATATATATCGGATCAAGCCTATGCACGCCTAAAATATTATTGTAGGTTTGCCAAAGTTTAAGATTGATGGTATGCATAAAGTATGTGAAGCATGCAAGCTTGGTAAGCAAGCCAAACATATTTTTTTGCATGAGAAGCACATCTGTGCAATGTTGGATGTTAAAGGACCAATCAAGACTATAAAACAATTGTAGGTTATAGGTACTATGTTACATTCATTGATGACCACACTATGTGGGTTTACTTCATGAAGGAAAAAAGTGAGGTGTTTGCTAACTTTTAGAGATTTAGCTTGGTTGAAAAGGTATGCATATCATTTACCTAAGTTTACTACATGAAGGAGAAAAGTGAGGTGTTTGCTAACTTTCAGAGATTTAGCTTGGTTGAAAAGGTATGCATATCATTTACCTAAGATTAGTACAAATGGTGGGGGAGAATATTTCTCCAAAATGAGCTCAATGGTTCCATGAGAAAGTAGTAAATCAAGAGGAAATTCACATTCAGGTACATTTTGTTGTGAAAAGGAAAAAAAGGCACATTGTAGAAGTTTCTTGTGCCTTGATGTATGAAAAGAATATGTTACACTTTTTGGGACTGTAGTAGCAATTACTATTTACATTATGAATAGAACTCTCACTATATCTATTTATGATGGCATGATGCCTGAACAAAACTTTACATGCATAAAACGAGATGTATCTCACTTAAAAGTGTTTAGATGTAGTATTGTAAATGTACATGTTTTTGATAAAGTGAGAACCAAATTGGATCCAAAGGTAGTGAAATGCATCTTCACTAGTTATAGATGCATCTTCACTAGTTATGTTTTGAAGCAAAAGGTTATAGATGCTATAGCCCTACCACTCATGAGATGTGAGTAAGTAGAGGCTTTTCCTCACTGATGAGTAGACAATTGGTATGTGAGTAAGTAGAGGCTTTTCCTCACTGATGAGATGAGTAGACAATTGGTATGTGCAAATTATGTCTCTACCATTTTCATTGCAAAACTATGTTTCCATAGTAGAAGTGAAGATATGGGAAGCTTCATCTTCTAACTTGCATCTTTTGCCACTTTGTCCAGAAAAGTGGTGCAAATGTATTCAATCCAAATGAGCCATCATATCTGACTCCAAGGACTTCTTTATACTTATGATCTTTCAAGTTCACCTTGATGGTATTTCCCTCTTGATAGAGATAAATGACATCATAGCGTGAACCATGAATCATTGACCCATGAATGGTCTTCTAGATATTATTTCATAATTGGTGGGCATTACAAAGTCAATTAATAACAAATGTATGCTCATAGGTTAGCCCATATGATGTTACCTCGATGTCTTTCAAGATTCCCATAGGGGTTTCTAAATTCTCGTCCACTAGGTTGAGGATTGTTTTGACCCTTTTAAGGGGGCCTATTTCCCCATCTTTGCACATGTCTTTGGTAGTAATTCTCTCTCATGCTCCTGTGTCAAGGCTTGTAGTGGTGGTAACCACTCCCAATTTTATTTGAATGGTGGCATTCATATTATCTCCCTCATAGTACTTCCCCATCACATTGACTAGTACATCCTTGAATGTTGTAGGCTATCTATTCTAGCTTGGTTTGTATCCTCAAATTTTCTAATCGCTTTTCTTTTCTTTCATACATTGATAGACTTCATCCCAAGATTCCGGCTTGTATGCAAAGTATTTGGCCATGGTTATAATGACTGGGTTGAGAGGATTTCTCTTAAGGCTCCCATTCCCTTTCAATGTGTAGGCATTAGAGATGGCATGCTAAAAACTTTCATTAACTCATCATCCGTACCCATGTAGGATGGTGCGATTGTTAATGAGATAGGATTAAATTTACATGGAACCCATGTCCATTCTAAATATAGTCTCTCAATGTATCCTCCCATTAGGGATTCTAAGATAGTCTCTCAGTGTATCCTCCCATTAGGGATTCTCTCAAGGCATATTGTCTCTGTTGGTCGAGCCATTCCCTTATGATGTGCTCATGGAGAAATCTCATATTCTCCATTGTCAACAAGCTCTTGGAGCTCTTCCAATGTTTTTGTTTCATTTTCATGCTCTTTGTGTGAGGCTCAAGAGTTGTTGTGTGCAATCTTGGTTCTTCCTCCCTTAGTATTTCCTCTTCTCATTCCTTAATTGAGACACTTCCCTCATGGGATTCCTCTCTGATAGGGTCTAATGGAGGGTTCCTCATGGGAACAAGGAAATCAATCCCGGATGCCATTCTATCTCGCTGGGTTTGCTGCACCAATTCTTGTGTGTCATTCAACCTCAAGATTTCCTCTCTCCGGTTTGTTGAGATATCGAGCTCTAGTGAGGCGGTGGACACTGATGACCCGCCTGGGGGATAGGCCCCACACTTACACCACTGGCATGGTTGGTGAGATCTTGGGTGATATGCGGCCAGTGGGATGACAGGCTGTGTGACAGCCATTCTAGAGACTGGCACAGTTATAGCGCCAGCTCATTTAGTCGGGTTCACACTATAGAGAACCCGTGTATGTATTGGTTGAGTACCTTTCATATTATTGTGTACTCTTATCTTGTATATGGTGTGTTGAGTGTTGAGTAGAGAAGAAGAAGATTTTCAGCCTCTCACCTTGTGTGTTCTCTATTAGGGTTTTGTGAGTGTGTGTGTGTGCTTGCAAGAGCTCAAGCTCTCTTCCCCCCTGCATCTTTTCATGGTATCAGAGCCTGGTTCGTGCTAAGGGCTGAGCTGCAAGCAAGAGAACCACAGGAAGCGGTACGAGGGTAAGAGCTTCAACTACTCTTCCCTATTTGTGTTGGTGACTACACCCTTGTCGGGAGCTCTACGGGAGGCACCGGCAACGATCTCTGATTGAGGAGCTTTCTTCGCGGGAGTAAACGCGTTTCGGGCGCGTCTGGACCTCCGTTTTTCAGAAAGCAGGCGATTTCAAGCACTGCGGGGGTAAGTCATCGATTCTCTGCAGAACTCTGTTTTAAGAACTGCAGGAAGACAGATTGACTGTGCAGACACTGTGGGTGCTGCAAAGAGGTCTACAGTTGCCATTGGGTGTATGTATGCACATTGAAGTCACTGGTTGTGACATTTGAGAGTACAACAGTACCGCTGCAGAAAATACAGCATTTGTGCAGGAAAAACCAGAGTGCAGTTTCTGGTAAAATTGTGTGTTTGGCAAGATGTCTAATGATGGCATAACACAGATTGTGGCTGAGAAGCTGGATAAGAATAACTTCCATGCTTGGAGGTTCAGGTTGACGAATTTCCTGATGGGAAAAGGCTATTGGGACTACATAGAAGGCGAGCATGAAGAGGCACCGGAGATACCGGATATAAATCCGACTGCTGCAGATGTGAAAGAGTTTAAAGACTGGAACCAAGGAGCCAGGAAGGTTATGTATTGGCTCTCCATTAGTATACAGGACACCATGATTGGGCACATTCAGGATGCCAAGTCCCCCAAGGAGGCGTGGGACACCTTGGTAAAGCTGTATGAAACAAATACCAAGGCACGTAAGATACAGTTGAAGAATGAACTTCATACTGTGGAGAAAAAGAGCATGTCTGTGAATGACTATGCGTTGAAGATAAAGGGTATTGTGGAATCCCTTGCATCTATTGGTGTGTCAGTAGATGATGATGATAAGGTGGAGGTCTGTCTACGTGGTCTCGGGCCACAATACAAGGCATTCAAGACGTCTATTCAGACTCGGGAAAACATTCCCAACTTTACAGATTTGGTGACTATGCTGATTATCGAAGAGAAGAGCTTGGGTGAAGACCAACAGACTTCACAAAGCAAAAACAGTTCAGAGCAACAGGCCTTCTACACGAGTTCAGGAAGAGGACGAGGTAGAGGAGGCCGTGGACGCGGTCAAGGAGGTGGCCGAACAGGTAATCAGAATTATGGCCAGCAGCAGCAACAACAACAGTCCCAGAATCAACAACAACAACAACAACACACAGGTGGAAGAGGCAAATTCAGAGGCAGGGGGAGTCAAAGAGGCCGTGGAAATTGGCAAAGGCAATATAATGATGCACGTGAATGTTATTATTGTGGTAAGCCTGGACATGTGCAGTCAGAATGTTATAAGAAGCAGGCTGACATGCAAAATGGGAAAGTGCAGTAAAACAACTATGCATCCTCAAGCAGAAATAATGAGGATAATGAAAGGTTGTTTGTTATGCAGCATGTTGTGAATGCCATGCCTGAAAATGTTGATGCAGCACAAAAAGATAATGTATGGTATGTGGATTCAGGCGCTTCGAACCACATGACGAGTCATGGGGAGTGGTTCAAGGAGATGAAAAACCCGGAAAGACCAGGTTTTGTGGAAATAGGGGATGACACTGCTCATCCAATTGCCCACGTTGGAGATGTGCCATTATCTATGCAGGATGGCAAAGTGAAGTACCTTGCAGATGTACTTCATGTACCGAACATAACAAAGAATCTGGTTTCAGTTGGCCAGATGATTGAGCAGGGTTTGTAGGTTCGGTTTAACCCTGATGGATGTTATGTTGAAGATTTTAAAGACAAGTGCAGGTTGGTTGCAAAAGGCAACAGAGTGGGCAGAATGTTTACGTTGAATGTAGACATGCCTGAAATGAGTGCTGCGATGTTTGCAAATGGTTCAGGAGTTGTTGCAGACACAGACATATGGCATAAAAGAATTGGACATGTAAATGTGCAGAGATTGAAGTCTATGCAGACAAAAGGAATTGTGACAGGGCTGCCAAAATTTAAAGTGGAAGGTATGCAGAAAATATGTGAAGCATGCCAATTTGGGAAGCAAACAAAGCATGTGTTTCCACGTAACAGATATGTGAGCAGAAATGCACTAGATGTTGTGCATTCAGATGTATGGGGTCCTACGAAGACCATATCTATGGGAGGCTGCAGGTATTATGTGACCTTCATTGATGACCACACAAGGAAAGTGTGGGTATATTTCATGAAAGAGAAGAGTGAGGTGTTCACTCACTTTCAGAATTTCAGAGTTTTGGTTGAAAAGCAAACAGGGAAATATGTAAAGTGCCTAAGGTCAGATGGAGGGGGAGAGTACTTCTCCAATGAGTTCTCTGAATTCTTGAAGAAGAATGGTATTCGGAGACAGTTCACATGCAGATATACTCCGCAGCAAAATGGAGTTGCTGAGCGGAAAAACAGGCACATTGCTGAGATTGCGCGAACATTGATGGAAGAGAAGAATATGCCGCATTGCTATTGGGCTGAGGCTGTTTCTACAGCAGTATACATCATGAACAGGACTCCAACTGCAGCCATACATGATGTAACTCCAGAGGAGAGGTTTACTGGCAGAAAACCAGATTTGTCTCATCTGAAAGTTTTTGGATGCATTGCATATGTGCATGTGCCAGATGAGCTGAGAACTAAGCTGGATCCGAAAGCTGAAAAATGTGTGTTTATTGGATATTCCCTTGAGCAAAAGGGATACAGGTGTTATAACCCTGCTACACGTGAGTTGAGGGTAAGCAGGGATGTTGTGTTTGATGAGATGAGCAGCTGGTATGCTGCTGAAAAAGAAGCTATTGGGGCTGATGTGAGTGGAAGTGTGGTTGCACAGAATGCAGGTCAGCAATCACAGTCTTTGAGTGGACCAGGAGAGTCCTCATCTAGTGGGTCTGTTGATAGACCATGGAGTGGCAGGCTGCGTCATAATACCAGTCCTGCAAATGTGATTAGTACATCACGTAAAGGAAAAGAGAAAGTGGTTGGCCCCTTGGTATGCCTGACATTTCTGCAGGGCATTCTCATGTTGATGGAGAGTCTAGTGGCTCAGATATGAGCCTTGATGAGGAGCTTGGGATCCCAGCTATGAGAACACCTGGTGTAAAGAAGGCTATGGAAGCCATGAATGAAAAGCTGCGAAGATCAGGGAGAGTGAAGAACCCTGTGCAGAGATTTACATATGATGGTTATGTGGCACATCACTATGCATATATGGCAAAGGTTGTGCAGGTTGTTGAGCCCACATGCATTGATGAGGCTGTTGGAAATGTGCATTGGGAGAAAGCTATGGATGAGGAGATGGATGCACTATATGGAAATGAAACTTGGGATTTAGTGCAATTGCCTGAAGGCAAGAAGGCCATTGGATGCAAGTGGGTGTACAAAGTTAAACATAACAGTGATGGAAGCATAAACAGGTACAAGGCTAGATTGGTAGCCAAAGGATATGCGCAGACATATGGGATTGATTATGAGGAAACTTTCAGCCCAGTTGCCAAGATGGCAACCGTGAGAGTTGTGATAGCAGTGGCTGCGTCAAAGCAATGGTCTTTACATCAGATGGATGTAAAGAATGCATTCTTGCATGGGGACTTGCAAGAAGAGGTGTATATGTTGCAGCCACCTGGATATGAGGATGTGGGTCACCCCGAGCATGTTTGCAGGTTGAAGAAAGCCTTGTATGGCTTAAAGCAAGCACCAAGAGCATGGTCTGACAAGATTTCTGAATATCTTGTCACTATTGGCTTTCATGTAGCCAATGCAGATTTCTCATTGTATGTGAGACATGGTGATAGAGGAGTTGTGCTTGTTGTCATCTATGTAGATGACTTGATCATTACGGGGGACCATGATGCAGAGATCTTTGATGTAAAGATCTTGCTAAGACAGAAGTTTGAGATGAAGGATCTGGGGGAGCTCAGATATTTCTTGGGCATTGAGGTGATTAGGTCACCACATGGTATTGGATTACTGCAGAGACAGTATGGCTTGGACATGTTGTCCAAGTATGGTATGACAGGCTGTAAGCCTATTTCTGTGCCATTGGATCAGAATGGCAAGTTGAGTGCAGATTCAGGAGAGATCTTGGAGGATCCTACTATGTATAGACGCATAGTAGGAAGTTTGATCTACATGACGATCACCAGACCAGATTTGAGCTATGCTGTTGGGTTGGTGAGTCAGTTTATGCAGGTTCCACGGAAACCGCATTTGGATGCAGTGAGACGCATACTGAGGTATGTGAGGTCTACTTTGCATTGTGGACTATTCTATGAGACTGGGACAGAGATATGTGTACATGGGTACACAGATGCTGATTGGGCTGGTAGTATCTCAGATAGAAGATCTACCAGTGGATTCATGTTTTCTTTGGGGAGTGCTGCTGTGACTTGGAGCAGCAAGAAGCAGCCTACGGTTGCTCTATCGAGTACAGAGGCCGAGTACAGAGGAGCTACTATGGCAGCATGTGAGGTAGCTTGGTTGAGAAAGCTACTTGCAGATTTGGGTCTATCAGTGGATAGACAAGTTGTCATTTACTGTGACAACATTAGCAGTATACAGCTGGCCAGGAACCCAGTCTTTCATGCTCGTACGAAGCACATAGAGGTCCACTACCACTTCGTCAGAGAGAAGGTCTTGGCAGGAGACCTTGACCTTGTTTATGTCAGCACAGAGGATCAGGTAGCTGACATCTTCACCAAAGCATTGGGTACAGAGAAGCTCCGCAGATTCAGGGCTTCACTTGGTGTACATGAGATGGAGTTGAGCTCGAGGGGGAGTGTTGAGATATCGAGCTCTAGTGAGGCGGTGGACACTGATGACCCGCCTGGGGGATAGGCCCCACACTTACACCACTGGCATGGTTGGTGAGATCTTGGGTGATATGCGGCCAGTGGGATGACAGGCTGTGTGACAGCCATTCTAGAGACTGGCACAGTTATAGCGCCAGCTCATTTAGTCGGGTTCACACTATAGAGAACCCGTGTATGTATTGGTTGAGTACCTTTCATATTATTGTGTACTCTTATCTTGTATATGGTGTGTTGAGTGTTGAGTAGAGAAGAAGAAGATTTTCAGCCTCTCACCTTGTGTGTTCTCTATTAGGGTTTTGTGAGTGTGTGTGTGTGCTTGCAAGAGCTCAAGCTCTCTTCCCCCCTGCATCTTTTCACGGTTAGAGTAAGCTTGTAACTTCTTGGAAAGGGGTTCTTCTAGATCTCTAAATTTTTATACTTCCCTTCCACTATTGTCTTAGCCATTTCAAGAAGCTTATTTTTTTGGTCCATCATGATGATCCATCTTCACTTCCCTCACCACGTTCTTCATCGAGAGTGATTTCAGTTGGCGATTCAGGGAAAATTTCTATTTCTACATAACTCAAATCATCATAATAGGTTTTAACCCCGGGTTTTTTCATTCTTCTTCCCTATGGGCTTACAAATCTCTTTTAGCTTTCTCTCGGAGTTTTGGGCCTCTCTTTATTAGCACAAGTCCACTTCAACCATTTAACCCTTCTCTTTATCCAAGGTTATTTGGCTTAATAAATCCGAAAACATCTTTGATCTCAGCATAACTTGGATGTTCTTTTGGGTCCATCTCTCTTGTCTCATTACCACTTTATTAGCACGGGTCCATCAGGACCATTTAACCCCTTCTCTTCATCCAAGGCTTACTACATCCATCGAAACATCTTTGATCTTGGCATATCCTTAATATTCTTTTGGATCCTTCTCTCTTGTCTCATTACCACCAAAACTTTTTGAGGTCCTTGGTTGTTTGGGTACTTTTTGTTGGCTTTGAGGAGGGCAATGTAGCTTTTCCTTTTCTATAGTCCTTGCCTCATTTCATGTTTTTAATGCTCTTGGAAGTTTTTGACACTTGGGTTATAGATTAACGAGACTAGCTCGATCTTGCTTTTGTTAGGCCTATGTTCTAGTCATGATCCTCCTCGTCTCACTCTACTAGTACTTCCTATTCTTCTTTTGAAGAAGTCTATGACATTGACTATGCTAAAGCTTGCTGGTGGTGGCTAAGGTGTGATGGTAGATGGATTTGAAGTTGTAGGCCTATGTGAGCCCTTGATTAAGTGATCTATACCACACCTTGATGCACCATCTATCTAAGGGTCTCCCATGCTCATTAGGAAAAATTTGGACTCACTTTTTGTCCTTTTAGGCTCTTTGAGATTCTAGAGAATATTCTATAAGGACCAATGAGGGTGAGGCTTCCATTACGGAACTTTTGAGGTTACTTTTTGGTAGGGAGGCCATAACTTGAGCATAAAAACTCAAAATTTGTTTGAGGTTGGTGCGTTAGAATCCTCTCATCAAGATCTTTCCAATGATATGTTACTACATGATATAGTTTTGAGGTACTATGGATAGAGTTATCCACGATCCCCCTTTTCATAATAGAATGATGACTTGGCATTTTTTAGAGGGCCCAAAAATGAGGCCACATTTTCCCTAATGCCTTGAGCTAGTACTCTGGTCTCTAAGGAGTGGTCGAGCGATAAAAGCTAAGTAATGGCATGACTTATCCTACTATAGATTCATAGTATGTTGAAAGAAGTTGTTAGGAGAGGCCCTTGTTGTTCCCAGGTGGCAAAACATTGTGTGCTACCCATTAAAGCTTTTAGGACTATAGGCTTAGGAACTAAATATTTTATAGAGTTTGAAACTACTAAGGCTTGTAAACCTTAGTTGTTAAGGTTTAAATAAGCCTAGGAAAAAAATCCTTAATAATGAGCCTTGATTAAGTCTTATTGACTACTACTCAAAAATCATGTCTTAAGTTAAAAAATAAGAAATAAGTGAAAGAGAAACATTGATAGAATCTGGCTAATTAGCCTTGTTAAAATACATTAAAAACCAAACTCTAATAAAAAATGTAAAGTGATGAAATAAGCATGGCAGAAGTTGCAAGAGAATTACAAAACGACTTGAAATCTAAGAAGACCCACTTAGGATGAGAATTAATTCAAGAAAGCCATCAGACCTCCAAAGAGAACATTTCTTGAAAAGAAGAACATATTAAGAAAGATATATTATACTTATAAACTTGGATAAATCGGTAGCCATACTAGTGCAAGCATAGGCAAGGAGGCAATGCTAGACTAAAAGATTGCGAGAGGAGAGCTTGAACTGTTGCAAGCACACACACACTCACAACAGTGGATAACACACACACACAAAGATGGAAGGCTAAAATCTTCTTCTTGTTGCTCACAAAAGAGGTCTACAAAAGATAAGTGAAAACCAACATAAGTACTACAGTACTACGTGTACAAGCGGTCCATAATGTGAACACGCTAAGTAGGTGAGTTAGCAAGATAAGTATGCCATAACTCGGTTAATATAGGTAATTGTAGTCCAACTATAGGATCATTGGCAAAGATGTGTATGTCAATGTGTCTGTCAAAGTAGACATCTACCAAATGTGTTAGTGGTGTAAAGGTGGAACGATCACCCACACATGTCATGGGTGTCAACTCATATTGATCTTGACATCTCAATACTCTTCCTCAATATTAACTCCATAGCTAAGATTGCAAGCATAGTGAAGAATCTACAAAGCTTCTCTGCTAAGACCTTGGTGATAATGTCACTACATGCACCTCTATGTTGACGTACACGTGATCAACATATCCTGCCCAAGACTTTCTCTGTGATGAAGTGATTATGGAACTCTATATGTTTGTTCTGCACATGAAATATTGGTGGGTTTTTGGCCAATTGTATGCCTGCTACCAAGATTTTTGCAATAGATGACAACCGGACTGTCCACATGTAGCCCCAAATATCCAAGTAGCTACCACTCCCGAAGGAAAACATAAACCCACTAGATCTTATTTCAAAGATGCTACCAACCCAATCTAAATTAGTGTATCCATAAACCTACAATTGTATACCAACCTTATAGAAGTGACCATAATCCATTGTGGATCTCACGTAGAATAGTGTGTGCCTCACACTATCCAAATACGGCTTTCGAGGAACCTACATAAATTGGCTCTCCAACCCAACGTGTCAGCTTGGTGGATCGTCATGTAGATAAAGCTACCCACACTATCTTCTTATACATTAGTGGCATTCTCCAAAATCTCACTTGTGTTTGCTATTTTGATCCAATGGTACAGAAATGGGCTTATAATTAGCTATACCATATTTGGACATGTCTAATGCATATTGTCTCTGTGGTGATAGCCATATGCCCTTCGTCCTTGATGACCTCAATGCCAAAAAAGTATCTCAGCTCACCCAAATCCTTCATGTCAAAATTCTTTTTTATGAGACCCTTTGTCACCCCTAACAATCAAGTCATCCACATAGATGGTGATGTCCACAATCCCCTTATCACTCTTTCACACATAAAGAAGTATATTTGGAATAGCCACTTGGTTATGAAGATTTGAGTCACCCAAATTATGTGTACAGGCTACGTAAAGCCTTCTATGGCTTGAAATAGGCACCGAGAACATGGCATGATAAGATTTCATAGTATCATATCACCACCACTGGCTTTCATATGGTAGATGTGCTGATCATTCACTCTTTGCAACTCACCATACAAGAACACATCCTTTACATCCATCTGATGTAAAACCCAGCCTTTTGGTAATACAACCCACCACTGCAATAATAGCTCTTACGGTTGCCATCTTGGTAACGAGGCTCAATGTCTCCTCATAAAATCAATGTCATAGATTTGAGCAAAACCTTTGGTAACCAATCTCGTTTTGTACTTGCTAATTCTTCCATCTGAGTTGTAATTCAATTTGTAGACCCACTTACATCCGATAACCTTTTTACCCTTAGGTAAAGATAACAATCTTATTTGCATCCAATAGCCTTTTTACTCTCAGGTAAAGGCACCAATTTCCATGTCTTATTTGCATCCAATGTAGCCATTTCTTCATGCATGACTTTCTCCCAATGTACATGCCCAACAAAATTCTCAAAACAAGTGGGCTCAACATCTTGCATAACCTTTTCCATGTATGTATAATGGTGAGCTACATAACCATCATACATCAATCTCTGAATAGGGTTTTTGACACTACTTGACCTGTATGGTCCTGGATGTCCTTTGAGGCTACCTCACTCTTCCTTACACTAGGTGTCTTGATAGTTAGAATCCCAAACTCCTCATCAAAACTTTTCTCTAAGCCACTAGACTTTCCATCAACATATGAAAGCCCTGCTGAAATGTCAGGCATACACCAAGAGACTCATCAACCTTCTCTTTAACTTGTGATGCACTTTCTTAACCTATAGAACTGATTTTCTAATGCACCCTGATAGTCTATGGTCTATCAATAGACCCACTGCTAGAGGACTCTCTCGGTCCATTTAATGACTATGATTGGTGGCTTGTATTCTACATAACCATCTGCTCCTGTGTATTAGTCCCAACAATCAAGTGTCTTGCAATAGCATACCAACTGCTCATCTCATCAAAGATAATATCCCTACTCACCTCTATCTCATGTGTGGCATGGTTGTAACGTCTGTACTCCTTTTTCTCAAGGGATTAACCAATGAAACACACATTTTTCAGCCTTTAGATCTAGCTTACTACTGCATACCTCATTATGAAAATGTACATATGTAATGCATCCAAACACTTTCACGTGTGATAAATCTAGTTTTTTGCTAGTAGACTTCTCCTCTCTAGAGTCACACCATGCATTGCTACTCACCGCTCACTCTGCAGAGATCTTGTTTACAATGTAAAGTGTAGTCTTGTAACTACTTTAGCTTAATTATGCTCTTCCCAGCCCATCAATGCATGAGAAACCTCTGTGCCTATTCTTCCTCTCAACAACATCATTTTGCTACGGAGTGTACCTGCATGTGAATTTCGTTCTCATGTACTTACTTAACTCATTAGAGAAGTAATCTCCTCCTCCATCTGACCTTAGGCACTTAACCTCTAAACCCATTTGCTTTTTAGCCAACATTTTGAAATCCTAAAAGTGAGTGAACACTTCACTTTTTTGAAAGTGAGTAAGCAATTCACTTTTCTCTTTCATTCTGAAATTCTACAAGCAAGTAAACACTTCACTTTTCTCTTTTATAAAATAGACCCACACCTTCCTTGTGTGGTCCATCAATGAAAGATACATAGTAATGCCATCCTCCCATTAATGCTATCTTTGTCGGCGCCCATACATCTGAGTGCACCACATTAAGTGCTCTCTTACTTATATTCCTATTATGTGAAAATAAATTCTTTAGTTTTTATCCAAATTGACATGCTTCACATAATTTATGCATTCCATTCACCTTAAACTTTGGCAAATCTATAACAACTTCTGAATTTTGTATAGACTTTAATCAGTACTCATTCACATGACCAATACATCTGTGCCACATATCTATATCAACCACAACACCTATACCTCATGCTAACATAACAGATTTCACCTTAAGTATGTTTACATCCAAAGTAAACATTTTGCCCACTCTTTTGCCCTTTGTAACCAAACGACATTTGTTATTGATGTCCTCAATATAGCAGCCCTTAGGATTAAAGCATACCTGTAAACCTTGCTCAACCATCTGCCCAACAGAAACCAAATTCTTTGTTATATTAGGCACACGAAGTACATCAGCCAAGTATCTCATCTTGACATCTTGCATAGCCAATGGCACCTTCCCAACATGAGCAATAGGATGAGCCGTGTCATCCTTACTACATCCCCCATCTCTACAAAACCTAGTTTTTCTAAATTTTTGACATCCCTAAATTACTCCACCATCAGGTCATATGGTTAAAGGCTCCAAAATCCACATGCCATACATAATCACTGGTTGTGGATACATATGTAGTCATGTGGTTAGAGAATCCCAATCCACATACCATATATCATCACTGTTTGTTTGTGGATACATCATCAAGGTACGGTTAAAATGGTGCGCTTCCGGTACGTTGGGCGAGGACCGACTAAGCAATCCCTGAGTGAAGTGCTAGGACACCTAAGGAGGATCCTAGAGGGTTCTGACCAGGTGATGCACGGGCTTGCGGTTGCTAGGACTCACATGCGTGCATCGAGGAAGATTCGGATGGACTAAAAGGAAAAATTTTTGTGAATCAAATTTTGATATTGGATCTCGTTGGTTGGCCAGCTGGTCTTCACCGAAGAGTCCAGAGGACACATTTTGTAATACAATGGACTCAGAATTTTGGAGGATGATGATTAGTAATATTATGATTTTCATTGAAGGATTGTTTTAAAGATAGTCGAATCTGTTATAAATGGCAATTTCATATATCGGGTGTTTACGTGGTATGCCTACTTTAAATTTTGCTTGAAAGCCGGCTAGGGGGCCTTGGAACTCTTTTCCTCGGTACCCGGGCAAAACATAGCCAAATCTTTATAAAGGAATCCCACCAATATAGTGGTTGGGTGGTTGGCTAATCCATGGGCTGGTAGGCTAGATTGGGAGGATTCCTGCGAAACAATTAAGACATGAACATGTTCTTGACATTATCTCAGAGGCAAATGAGAATGGACTAGAGGCTAGTGAGCATGGCATCAATAAGGCTCAAAGTAACATACTTTAATCTAAGTAGATGGGGTGTGTAAATGCTAGAGAAAAAACATAGATATAAAGAAGGGGGGTGACATATTCATGTTTAAAGGTATCCTTATAAGCTTAAATAGGGGGTGTTATCATCTTATGAATATCATATATAGGGATTTTCTTGAGGTTCATGCATCATGCAGGTGGCGTCCCCCTTTATTTGTGAGTGAATCCCTCAAGGTCGAAACACACCCAAACACAAACTGGCCCAAAAACATCTTGTAGTGCCCAAACGGAGGTCGAAATGTGCTCAAAATGCGCTCGAAACACAAAACTCGACCAAACACAGAGTGTTCACATTTTTGTATTTAGGCTTATGCAAGCCTAATGTGTAGATCCATATTTTTTACTACATGTATTTTTGGCACTGCTTTTTTCCTCCTTTAATGAGGCATAATGAGACTGGTCAAGACCTCGGCAGGCTGTGCCGTGAGCGACGTCCCTCGACGACTCCCGGCCAGCTGTTGCAACGAACCTCCTCCTCTTAGTAAATCACATGCCAAATGCTTCCTCCAGCATTCTGGCGTAAAACAATCCTTTAAAGGAAAAACAAAGGTTCCATGCAAGTAAAATTTCCAGTTTGAGATTGGTTTCACAAAACCCCTTTTTCCATAATTCCCAATTTCATAATGAGAATCCTTGATCTCTCATCAGGGTAATCTACCTATCATTTGACTGATTGTCCAACTAGATTCTTGGTGATTTCGGTCAAAGGAAAACTAGTTTAGTTCAACGGTAGTCTATTCTTTGTATTTAGGAACTGAAATTGGTCCACAAAGTTTTTGCTTGATTCAGATCGAGAGATGGATAAGTAGGTTTACTGTCCGTCCTTCTCGTAGTCTAATCATTCAGTTTAGCAAGGATTTTATTTAGATAAACATCTAATTTGGGTAAATACCAATTTAGTGATTTAACCGCATAAAATATCTAAAGATATTCTTTCTATTTCTCAACCTTAATTCCCTAGGTAGAATTATGGTGAAATTTCATCTTTTGACATCAAAAATTAATTTCAATTCTTTCTTTACTTAATTATCATAAACATTTTCTTTTAACTAAATACCAACTTTTTTTTTGAAATAAGCTTGAAATTCCTATTTTTCTCATTTAATGAGTGCAATCCAAATGTCATGGGAATTTTTCTTTTATCATAGATTAAATCTATCTAAAATTTCTCTTTAAATTAAATAAAAATATTCAATATTCCAAATATACCAAGAATTTCTCCTTTTCCATTTAAATGATTGAATTCCAAATATGATGGGAATTCCTCTTTCATCATTTAAATTCATTCATGCATAAAATAATTTTAACTAAAATTTCTCTTAAAATTTAAATAAAAATATTCGTTAATCCTAATATGACAAGAATTTAACTTTTTTTTAATCGAAATAAATAAAATTTCAACTATGATGGGAATTCCTCTTTTATCATTTAAATTTTTCTTATGCATAAAAATAAATTTCACTAAAATTTCTCTTTAAATTAAATAAAAATATCCATTAATTCCATTATACTAAGAATTCCACTTTTCTCATTTAAATGATTAAATTCCAAATATGATGGAAATTACTCTTTCATCATTTAAATTTATTCATGCATAAAAATAAATTTAACTAAAATTTCTCTTTAATTTTAAATAATACCCAAGAACTCAACTCATTTCTTGAGGAGTCTTGCTTTCCTGCATCAGAAGGGTAGCAATAGGGGCAAAGAATTTGTCTTGCATGATTTTCTCCTTTGCTTCACTGATCAATGGATTTGACACCACCGTAATTGCAAGCAAGGAGGCTTTTTTGTTGAGCGCATCTGCCACCACATTTTCTTTCCTCGGCCGATACTTGATTTCAAAATCGAATTCTTACAGGGTCTGCATCCATCTCCTTTGACGCATGTTGAGATCCCTTTGGGTGAAGATCTACTTCAGACTTTGATGATCTGTCATTAAGGTGAACCTTTGTCCCAAAAGATAATGTCTCCACAACTTCAGAGCATAAACTACTAAGAGTAACTCCAAGTCATGGACGGCATAATTCCTCTCATGTGATCTGAGTTTTCTGGATTCATAGGCCATTGCATGACCTTCTTGCATTAGAGCACCGCCTAAGGCAAACCCACTGGCATCAGTAACTACCTCAAAGGGTTTGGTAGAATCTGGTAACTTAAGGACAGGGTTGGTTACTAAGGCTGTCTTCACTTTATCAAAGGCACTCTGACACATTGCAGTCCACTGAAAAAGTGTACTCTTCTTGAGAAGGTTAGTTAAAGGGGATGCTATCTGAGCATACCTAGCTAAAAAGCTGTGTATTCTTGTCCAGATGGTTGGTGTGTCACAATGGTTCCTCCATGCCACCCTGGCTGTTTCCACCACAATTTTCAGCCTGGCAAGAGCCATTTTGCTCTGCTCATTGTAGCCTGTGACATCAAAATACTCTTCCATTTCTCCCACCCATTTCTCCACAGCCTCGTCCAAGTTCTCCCCTTCTCCTTTGAAGGGTCCTGGCTGAGTTCTGTGAAGAGCGTGAATGTTGGGGTCAAGCTCTTCTTCTTTAGAGAGAGAGTCTCGCTGACGGCCATGGTTTCCTCGCCTCATGATTTTGCCAAAAATGATATATTATTAAATTTTTATTTTGATATCATCCACGAGATCCTAAGACTTACGAGGTTTGAAAAATAATTTCTTAAACAAGATAAATGATCTAATTGGAGATCTATGACATATGTCCGCCGGTAACAGATTTTGCTTTATCAGTTCGTCCATAAACAATCACTTATACAACAGGGAATTTTTCTCCACAAAACATTTCTTTATTTATATAAAAGTTACAATATGTACATAGAGTAGCTCAGCTCCAGAAGTCAAAATCTCCTCGCGAGACGCATAAGCCAACAGTATTAGCTATAGACATGCCTTGATACAAATGTTCCCTTTTACTGCCACAAGGGAGCTACTATCTTCTCCTTAGGAACAAAGCAACTAAGGAGTCTGTAGATTTGGCAGGAAAGTCTGAAATTTCAAGGCCTTGAGTGATATAAAATAACACCATGTATCACCTTCAGCTTCATTAGAATCATGGTCAATGAGAGATTCTGCCTCAGCATCGCACGACGCTGGTCACAAGAGGCGTGGACATACTGCCATGCAAACCGCTTGTGCTACCGTCTCTCCGCTGGGTCACGAAAATATAGATCCTTGAAATGGCGTGCGAGTCTGGCTTGGCTCGTTCGAGTTGTAGGCAGAAGAGATGAGATGCTTGAAGGCAAACGCAGTCATGTCTTGTGTGACTGGGTGAGGTCGGGAACACCATATAAGTGTGGAACTTCTATCTATAAAATCAAATTCTTTGATTCAAAATCTTCATAAATGCGGCTTGCGGAATGAAAATACAATATGTAAATGCTCTTTCTGAGTTTTTATTACAATTTTTTGATAAGAATTCATTTCTCCTTATTAGCTTTCAACAAAGCTCTGATACCAGCTGCCTGTGAGATTCCCCGCTCGCTCCGTGGGGCGGAAGCAGCGTTAGCCTCCCGTGCGCGGAGTGGGGATCCACACTCGGGGCCTCACCGCGACGGATGTCCGGAGAAGAGACTAGCCCGATGGTTCCTTCAAAATCGAGCCCGAAAAAACTTCCCTCGCCCGGAAGGCACGGGCGATTTCGTCATGGAAAAATCTTCTAATGGGGGAATTAATCTAACGAGTCAAATCAACCACCCGACCACTCTATTGGTGGGATTCCTTTATAAAGATTTGGTTATGTTTTGCTCGGGTACCGAGGAAAAGAGTTCCCAGGCCCCCTAGCCGGCTTTCAAACAAAATTTAAAGTAGGCATACCATGTACACACCCGATATGAAATTGCCATTTATAACAGATTCGATTATCTTTAAAACAATCCTTCAATGAAAATCATAATAATACTGATCATCATCCTCCAAAATTATGAGTCCATTGTATTACAAAATGTGTCCTCTAGACTCTCCAGTGAAGACCAGCTAGCCAACCAACAACGAGATCCAATATCAAAATTTGATTCACAAAAATCTTTCCTTTTAGTCCATCATCCGAATCTTCCTCGACACACGCATGGCAACCGTGAGCCCGTGCATCACCTGGTTAGAACCATCTAGGATCCTCCTTAGGTGTCCTAGCACTTCACTCAGGGGACCGCTTAGTTGGTCCTCGCCTATCATACCGGAAGCGCACCATTTTAACCATATCGAGGCTGGTCAAGACCTCGGCAAGCTTTGCCACGAGCAACGTCCCTTGACGACTCCCCGCGCCGCCAGCTGCAACGAACCTCCTCTTAGTAAAACACATGCCAAATGCTTCCTCCAGCATTTTGGCGTAAAACAGTTCTTTAAATGAAAAACAGAGGTTCCATGCAAGCAAAATTTCTAGTTTGAGATTAGTTCCACAAAACCCCTTTTTCCATAATTCCCAATTTCATAATGAGAATCCTTGATCTCTCATCAGGGTAATCTACCCATCATTTGACTAATTGTCCAACTAGATTCTTGGTGATTTCGGTCAAAGGAAAACTAGTTTAGTTCAACGGTAGTCTATTCTTTGTATTTAGGAACTGGAATTGGTCACGAAGTTTTTGCTTGATTTAGATTGAGAGATGGACAAGTAGGTTTACTGCCCGTCCCTCTCGTAGTCTAATCATTCGGTTTAGTTCTAATAACAAGGATTTTCTTCAGATAAACATCTAATTTGGATAAATACCAAATTAGTGATTTAACCACATAAAATATCTAAAGATATTCTTTCTATTTCTCAACCTTAATTCCCTAGGTAGAATTATGGTGAAATTTCATCTTTTGACATCAAAAATTAATTTCAATTCTTTCTTTACTTAAATATCATAAAATTTTTTTAACTAAATACCAATATTTATTTATTTTTGAATAAGCTTGAAATCCCTCGTTTTCTCATTTAATGAGTGCAATCCAAATGTCATGGGAATTCCTCTTTTATCATAGATTAAATCTATCTAAAATTTCTCTTTAAATTAAATAAAAATATTCAATATTCCAAATATACCAAGAATTCCTCTTTTTCCATTTAAATGATTGAATTCCAAATATGATGGGAATTCCTCTTTCATCATTTAAATTCATTCATGCATAAAATAATTTTAACTAAACTTTCTCTTAAAATTTAAATAAAAATATCCATTAATCCTAATATGATAAGAATTTCACTTTTTCCATTTAAATGATTAAATTCCAAATATAATGGAAATTCCTCTTTTATCATTTAAATTTTTCTTATGCATAAAAATAAATTTAACTAAAATTTCTCTTAAAATTAAATAAAAATATCTATTAATTCCATTATACTAAGAATTTCACTTTTCTCATTTAAATGATTAAATGATTAAATTTCATTATACTAAGAATTCCACTTTTCTCATTTAAATGATTAAATTCCAAATATGATGGAAATTCCTCTTTCATCATTTAAATTTATTCATGCATAAAAATAAATTTAACTAAAATTTCTCTTTAATTTTAAATAAAATATCCATTATTTTAATATTCTAATTTTTCTCTTTCTCCATTGAAATGCATGGATCTCCATTATCATGGGAATTCCTCTTTTATCATAAAAATGAAATTACTAAAAATTTCTCTTTTTCTCTAATTAACTATTTATACATAAACATTAAAAGTTAATTTTTCATGGATATGACGAGAATTATTCATTTAACATAGGATGACTAATCCTAGAATATGGTAGGAAGTCCTCTTTTCACATTATGCATAAAATGATTTTGTGTTAATTTCTAAAGTCTTTGCCATAGCTCCGCTGCTATTACTGATAATTTTGAATAATTTTGAAAAGTATAAGACTTAGTAATACACTTATGATAGATTAACTATCAATAGATCTAAATCCAATTTATGGATCTAAATCATAATTCATGTAACAGAAAAGCGTCAAAAAGCCATTTCTTTAGCCTCTAGCTTGACTAGCATAAAGTTTAATTTTAGAATTGAGAATTGCTCCATGAGAAGCATCATTTGAATAGAGAATTTGTCATAGGAATGACCATTCTTTGGGGGAGAGAGAGATATAGTTAAAAAACATCCTAATTAAGCATAAATGTAAACATTTTATGATTAATCATCAGAATTCATCACAGAGCTTCATTTGCATTGAAAAACCATTCATTTGAATACTTTTCAAGCTTGAGAGGGGTTGGGAAGTGAAAAATATTTAGAAGATTAAAGAAAAACCATAAAGTCACATCTTACCTCTTGTTTTGCTTGCTTCTCTATTCTTAGGAGAGACCCCCAACCAATCAATTGGTTAGTATGTTGAGAGGAAAGCTCCAAGGAAGGGTGAAGAGAGAGAGAAGCTCCAATGTCTCCAAATTGTAGAGGATTTTTAGGGGATTATGCTTATTCTAATGTAATATTGTCATGGTCTAGTTCCATAGATGAGAATACAAAAGAATGAGGGTCTATTTATAGGTGAGGGAGGCCACTAACTGAGTCAAACTAAGTTCTAGAATTTTCCAGCTTCAGTTTGGCTGAATTTGGACAAGATTAGGACCAGTTCAGCTCTCTTTTTGATCAAGTTTGATCCAGGAGAGAGGAGAGATAAAAATATCTTAATATTTTTGAATTTAAAACTCATTCACATATGTGAAATAGGCACCTCCTTGAAGTCTCCCCCTTTCCTAACCAAGGTGTCAAAATTGTATGATTACTCCAAAATATCTCATTTTTAAGTAATATCTCATAGTTTTTAACTAATAAATCTTGTACTCAGTCAACTCTTCATCTTATGTGGGCATTTACTCATTTTTGGGTATTTTCTTTTATTTATTGGATTCATCTCATCCCAACACTTGGATTAATCTTATTGGCCCATAGGAACCTTAATTAGACCATAATCTAAAAATTTCAGAAAATCTTGACCTTTAGGCGGCTAAGGTCTCTTAAATCATTTTTAATTGATTCCTAATGCACCTTGGAAAATTTATTTTTATTTTTTATTTTAGGAAAATATATTTTTGATATTCGTAGAATTTATATTTTTAAAAATATCTCAATATTGAATTACCACTCTCTAGAATTTTTCTTCTCTCTAGAAAAAAAACAAGGAAAAATAATATTTTCTTGTATTCAAAAATAGGGAATGATTATAGTGGATTGAAGTAAAGGCTTATTCATTATTCATGCTGAGGAGGAGGAATCTTATAGAAACTTGGACACACATTATGGGGCTGTTTTTTTTGGGGGGAGAGGAAGGGGCAAGGGGGAAGGGGGAAGGGAGAAGTATACAAAGAGCTTCAAATACTACACCCAAAAAACACCAAAGTGCCTTGAAACTTGCAAACATGTTGTAAAGAAAATAAAATATATTTGAAAACTTTAATTTTAAGATTAGTTTGAAAAAACAAATGATATCAACCGGCTCAGAATGATCATTTCTTTCAATTTGAGTACAAATTTGGCCACATTCCGATTCCATATGAGAACGTTATGACACTTTGAAAATTTACCAAAATAGCCTAAAACGAGACCATGTTGACGCGCGGCCTCCTTTCAAGGAACTTGGGGGGTTTTGGGGAGCTTCATATTACCCTCCCACCCCCAAAAAGAAAAAACAAAGTGCCTTTTCGAGGCCTCTTTTCAAGCCATTTGATAAAAAATTTAAGTGATTTTCATACCGTATTGGAATAAGGTCTAATTTGTACTCAAATCAAATGAAAAAACCATTTTGAAATCATTGGTGTCATTAGAGTTTTTAAATTAAAAATATTTTAACATCTTATATATATATGTGTGTGTGTGTGTGTGTGTGTGTATGCATGTATATATGTATGTATGTATGCATGTATGTATATATATATATATATACATATATATATATACATATATACATATATATGTATAAAAATATAGATGTATGTATGTATATCTCAATGTGTTTATAAGGCACTTTAGTGCGTTTAGGGGGGTGTATAAGGACCTTCACATATTCCCTAGAATTCCTCGAAGTGCCTATGGAGTATGTATATGTATACATATTTCAACATGTTTATAAGACATTTTAGTGCTTTTTTGGGGGGGGGGGGTGTATAGGGAGCTTCATATATTCCCTAGAATACCCCCAAGTTCCTTTAAAGTAGGCTACATAAATGTGGCCTATTTTTAAGACATTTGGGAAATTATTGGGGATGTATGAATGGCTTGATGCCCATCTTGTCCATCTGCATGCCTTGATATCGATCTTTTATTGAAACCCATATACATGCCTTGATACCCATATTGTCCTTAATAGGTTAAAAAAAGCAACCTCTATTTAAGCTCCTATGTTTTTTTCTAAATGTCCTTGATGCCCCTTATACATGCCTTAATTCCATCATGCCTTTATGCATTTGATGCCCATCTCAATGCTAGTGATGCATTTTATGCACGCATCATCGTGCTAGTGATGCCATGATGCTCATCTACATGATTTCATACCGTAAATAATTATCATGGCTACATTATAAGTGCTCAAAAATTGGTTATCCCCCTGGGCAAAATACCACTTGCCCACCATCAAACCCCTTCCCAAACTTCCTCTTCATCGCAACATGCATATCCCCATGCATGTTGCGATGTGCATATCCCCATGCACAGTTTGGCTTTGTAGAGATATCATGGTTGGTTGGAAGGCACATGATAACCAACAAACTCCATGATGGCAAGTTTGGTTCAATGCCCCATTGTATGTTCAAAACCCTCTCTCTTGGTTTTCATTATTGCTTTGCAAAACCTCATTTGACACTAACTCATGTTCCTTCTTATGTATTGGTTTTGATATGCCATATGTAAGGAAGACAAGGCTCCTTTCTTGTATTTCTCTTTGTGTGTCTCTAAGGTGACATGCAGGTAGAATGTTTAGAGGGGGAAAGAGAGGAGGAGAAGGAGGACATGTTGTCGCATCATGTTGTCATTGGGGTGTAGGATGGAGCAAAGGTGAGTGAGAGAGAAAGTCCAAGGAAGAAATAGGATGAGGATAATTTGTCACTCAAGGATTAGGATTGGGGTAATGAAATATACTTAATTTTTTGAAGTCCTTAAAAAAACATCATTTTTTGAAGGTGAAACCATAAACATAGTCACTCAGAGATTAGGTTGAGGGTAATGAAATATAGACAATTTTTTTGAGTCTTTAAAAAGCACATCATTTTTTAAAGCTGAAACCATAAACATAGCATCTAGGTTGACAAAGGAAGATTGACATGTTCTTACCACCTACAAAAATTCTTAGGAGATCTTGGTGAGGCCATTATACTTCATTATAGATCCTTGATGGACCCTTGGAATCTCCCAATAAATGGGTAGTTTGCTTGTGGTAGAACGCAAAGTGCATATAACATTTTGGCTTGTGACATGATATCACAATATAGTGACATGATAGCACAATATTGAAACCACCAGTATCATGGATCCCCAACTCATCCTCGGCCCCTTGGTGTTCCCATTAGATGGGAAACCATAATTGTGGTCAGTTCATGGTAAAAGATATGCAACTTTAACTAGGGAAATGGCTATGTCATCAACAACACACACATCACTAGTTTATCCTTATCTAAGCCCACATATTTAAGGTGGGAAACATGGAAAACTATATAAAGATGTGGTGAGGGCAATGCGTAGGGATCGTGAGAATCATCTTAGCATGTAGAAGAGGTGGCCCTTTATTACCCATCCATTAGGCAAAATATGGACTCTTATTTTTGCCCCTTAAGGATTTCTACACCTCCTCTCTCTAGAAAACTAGATTCGTAGTAAATTTTTTGCAAATCAAATCAAAAGTTGGCAAAGACTGCACATTTGGAATCTACTCTCGAGACCTTTCCAATGATATATAGCATGATGGGAAGTTCTGATTATTCAAGAAGTCCCCAAATTGCTGATGACATGGCCTATTATATATCAAATTTTGATTATTCAAGAAGTCCCCAAATTGGTGATGACATGGCTTGTTATATATCATTGGAAAGGTCTTGATGAGTAGATTCCAAATGTGCTATCTCCGCCAACTTTTGATACCTTTCCAATGATATATAGAACGATGGAAAATTTTGATTATTCAAGAAGTCTTCAAATTGGTGTGATAACATGGAATATACACCAATTTAGGGACTTCTTGAATAATCAAAATTTCCCAGCGTGCTATATATCATTGGAAAGGTCTTAAAAATCAAATCAAAATTTTCCGTCGTGCTATATATCATTGGAAAGGTCTTAAAAATCAAATCAAAAGTTGGCGGAGATAGCACATTTGGAATCTACTCATTGAGACCTTTCCAATGATATACAGTCCCCAAATTGGTGATGATGTGCTAAACCCTAATCCCTAAATCCTAAACCCTAATCTCTAAATCCTAAACCGTAAAACTCTAATCCCAAAACTCTATATGCTAGACACTAAACTTAAAATCATTTCATCATTGCTATAATAATCAAGTCATCTGCATAGATATAGATACCAAGTCATCCATCACCAATTTCATCATGGCTATAAAAATCAAGGTATCTAGTAGATATCACCATTTCCTCACACAAAGCAAGTAATCCATAATGGCAATTTCAATGGAATAAATTATCGTTTTCCTTATCCTTTAGTTCAACCTTGGTATTATCGACAGTTTGCTGTCCCTTGTTTTTCTTGGGTGTAGAAGGTTTTTCTTTCTCTTTTGGTTTCTGCTTTAAAGCATGTTCCTCTGCCCATTTCGAGGTATTGTCTTTTGCATTCTTTTTTACCGTTTCTCGTGCCTTAGCTTGTAAGCATGTAAGCGCATTCAAGAGTGTACCATGGACAATTGCTAGTTTTGTGCACTTAAGATGCTAAGAGTTATATTTTGTGAGACAAGTTGCATTGAAGCAACTCGCCTTGAGCAATCTTAGAATATGTGATCAATTCCACATTATTCACACATGGGTTGCGAGGTGTCAGTGACTATGGGCATGGAAGTATTCCAAACTGTGCAGTCTGCCACTTTGTGCAGTCCACGACAATAGAAACACTGAAGTGTTAGCTTAACTACTTCTTGATCAGTTTCTACCCTTTCGATTGTTTCTGCTTAGTGCACGGGAGATGGAGGTTTTGAATTAATTATTGATGAATTGGGACATAGGGTCGTTTCATGACCAAAGGTTTTGCAATACATGCAGTACAGAAAAACATGTGCCTTGTACGCACAATGGGGATTGGGATCGTCGTAGTGATTTCACTGAACACAAGGCATTTCACTCTCATCACTTGGAGAGGCATTAAGGATTTTTGGTTTTGAAGGATCTCTTAGAGATGTCGATTGAAAGCTTTTAAGCAAGGATGCATAGAATTCGGGGGATAACAATTCCGAGCTCGATCGTTCTTTAGCCATTGCTTCACTTAGTTTAGATAAGGAACATGTCGTATCATGATCATCTTCCATCATGTTGTCATCTAAATGTATTGCTTCTTTACAACATTGATTGAATGTTTTCGGTTGAATACAATGATCAAATTGTGTAAGTTAATATTCTTTAAGCCCATCATGAAACATCTCTTCAATAGTTTCTCCCATGGCTCACATCGTGAGTCCAAGATTTTAATCCGAAGGATAAAATCTCTAATGGTTTTGTTCAGTTTCCACTCAATTGAATAGATTTCTTTCACTGCACTCCACTGATCACCTTGTCTTGAAAAGTCGTGGATCACCTTGTCTTTTTTCAAGGTTTTAAAGTTTGTCTTGATCGTCGGCATTAATGTGATGAACCATCAACTAGCTTTTCCCACTAAGCATAGGTTCAACGTGTGTACCTTGGTGGGGCAGTTTGGATTTCCAAAGGCTTCACATTGCTGTTCAAACATTTGTATGAATTGAACAGGATCGGTTGTCCATGATTTTGAAAATCTGTACAGCAATGTTTTTGTATGAGTCATTGAGGCCGTGTGTGAGTGCTCTTATGGGTAGGACCTCATACAGCAATGTTTTTGTATGAGTCATTGAGGCCGTGTGTGAGTGCTCTTATGGGTAGGACCTCATACAGTCCTTGAGCAACCCCCCATTCCTAGATTAGTCCATATATACAAGGTGTGGGCATCTAGGGGTTGCAAAGGGTTGGTACCTATAGGATTTGTGGGAATGTCAGGTAAAGGACCAAAGCCCAGTGGGATTGAAGTGACAAGGGGTGTAAAACCTGATGACACACTTGTTGTCAGCATGGCAAATGGTATTGGAAGTTGCAACTGGGACATAGATCTTAGTGGCTCAAAGATGTTAGCCATTGGGATGTCAACCCTTGGGTTCAATCCATGTGTAAGCCCTAGCAATCCCTCTATCATTGCCATATCTGTTACTAATTGCTCCTTGTATGAGCAAGCATGCCTTTTATTTATTTATTTATTTATTTTCTACTTTTTATATTTTCTCACAGCCCGTTTACAGCCTCGAGAAGCCTGGCATACTCTTTGTTGGGTCAAACGAGTATCCGTTTGCCCTAATTAGCTTAGGCACACTATACACGTGAATCTCTTAGAGATATTTTTCCGGAAAAAGTGCATGCTAGTAGCTTTCTAGATGGAAGAGGAGGTCCTAAAACCTATTTTCCATCATTGTCTCAAGACTCAAAAAAAATTCGAGATTTTTTTTTCCTATTTCGCAGCCCGTTTTTGAAGGTATTCCAAAAGGAATTTGAAAAATCTCTATATGAGAGAGTTGTAGTATTTTTGGAATACTACAACCGTCTATCTAAGTCTTTCGTGATTTTGTCGTTTTAGACTACCAAAAGTAGCCCAAATATGGTCCGAAATCGTTTTCGTGTTGTTTTGGGCGATTTTCAGTGCTTAGACTGTTTTTTTGCCTCGATTTTCGGGTCGAATTTTGAAGCTGTTGGTTAGAGGCCAAAACGATCGATTTTGCCCTTGGATAGTCAGACCAATTTCGAAGAGCTTGATGTCGGCTTTCCAATGAGCACGAGCGCATTCATCAGATTCACGATTTAGGAGATGCAAGTCTCCAAATAGGGTTGTTTTCTAGAGTCGTGAACTAGTAGGATGCAGTTCACGGCGTGAAGCAGACTTCTCCGATATTTTCAAATTTGATTATTTTTTTCGCGCGTGAGGCCTTAAGGCGTGAGACACCTTAATTCGTGAGATGCTTAATTTGTGAGACACCTTCATTCGTGAGATGCTTAAGGTGTGAACCGTGAGGCACATGGCTCATGGGGATTAATTTGTTTTTGCTGAACGGACCCCTTTCATGTCATGAACTAGCAGGGTGCAGTTCACAGCATGAAGCACACTTCACGGATTTTATCAAATTTGAAATTTATTTTTCGCGTGAGGCCTTAAGGCATAAGACACCTTAATTCGTGAGATGCTTAATTCATGAGACACATTAATTCGTGAGATGCCTTAATTCGTGAGATGCTTAAGGAGTGAACCATGAGACATGTGGCTCACGCAGATTTTATTATTTTTATTTTTGGGCATAGACCCCTAGAATGTGAACCCTTAAGGCGTCAGAGTGCAAAAATGGTTCACAACGTGAGCCACGTGGCTCACACAGATTTGTTTTTTGGACACGAACCCCTAAGACGTGAACCCTTAAGGCGTCAGGGTGTAAAAATGGTTCACGGCATATGCGGATTTTTTTTAAAGGCACGGATCCCTAGGACGTGAACCCTTAAGGCATGAGTGCAAAAATGGTTCACAGTGTGAGCCACAAAGCTCACGCGAAGGAAGCATGTAACATTTATGCTATATATGGTATGTAGTTTATGTAAAGACTAACTTGTGTTTTTTCTTTTCATTAAATTCAAGGCTTCAAGAAAAATCAAGATATCTTCGATATGTGAATACCATATCAAAGATGATGAAATGCGACCACCGCATTTACGTATCGAAGTTGCAGAGATCGTCTACATTAAAGATGTGGCTTACATGGTTAAACCTTCATCAATCCAAGGGCCTGGGCTTGGATTATTCATACATTCAAATGTGCAAGCTAGAAGGACCTTGTTGCACTATGGAGAGTCAAAATATTCTCATGATAATTGGATAAAATTATGTGTAGAGAATCCTAGAGCACAAAAGTACTAGATCATAAGGACCCTAGTGTGTGTCCTAAGGAGGACAGAGTTTACATTGTCGGTGATGTTCAAGATGGAAATGTGGCTGGTTATATAAATAGCTATAAGGATTACAAAGAAAGAGAGAATGTGGCTGGTTATATAAATAGCTGTAAGGATTACAAAGAAAGAGAGAATGTGTGTTATGTATTCTCACCATCATTATCTCCATGGTACAAGCATAGAGAAATAAATGTACATGTAGAGGATTATGGCTCGTGGCTCACATGGATTATTATTTTTTTGGAGTCTAGAGGAAAATTCAAATTTCTTTATTTTGGGGGGGAATATTTTTAAATTTTAAATTAAGGAGATACGGGCATTTTTCCAAAAAGACAAGTGGGAATTAAAAAAAGTTAACCTTTTTATGACACCCCCTTACACCCTTCATAAATGACCCCCAAAATGGACAATTTGACAACTCATGGACATCTACTCATTCAATGCTTATTAGCCTTAATGAGTTATATAAAAAAGTGATTAGAAATTAATCAAAGATTAATCTTTTTAATAATCTTTCTCTCTTTTAGACTAATTAAGGACTCTAATTAACCACTAATCACTAATTAATTCACACCATGAGCACATCATTGGATAGAGCATAGAATTGCTAAGCTATGTGTATCACAACTAATGTGTAAATTAATGTATAATTAGAGATTAATTAAACTATTAATTAATATCTTTACTCTATGCAAAATTAAGCAAACGAGAGGAAAATTCATCCAATTGATGAAGAAATTGATATAATTAGTATGCATGGCCATAAGTGTTTACACTCACTTAAACTATGGCCGGCCAGGCACTTTAGGCTCATAAGAGGCCTAATGCTATTACAATGACTACTCTCATAATATATCCATGAAGTACATCACTTAGGACTTCATCCTAACTTACTACCACACACTCTTGAAGCACGAATCATCATAAGTATTTCGTCAAACCATTTTGGGCGCATTTCCAAGTTGTAGATTTGGACGCCATTGCTTCATATCTTGAATGTATGACCTTTTTTGTGTATCTACCTTGCCTCCTTGATGTAAGATAATGGTAGTAGCTGTTGTCAACCCTAAGAATGGGTTAACAACATAGAATTGATGTGGGTGGGCAATAATGTCATGTTCTGTCTACAACACGAGGTATAATTCGTGTGCTCTCTAAACCTATGAAAAGTTTAAGAAGATGTTTTAATGTAACTAATACATATACTTTTTATATATCTTGAAGGGATTGATGGTTATTGCTATTTGTGAGATGAAGGAAGATGATGCAGAGTCAAAGATCTTGTTTTGGGAGAATCTCAATGCTGTCATGGTTCAATGTCGGAATCAAATGCCTGACTTTGTTGGCTTCATGTTGTCAAATGAAGCAAGAGCTAATTGGATTGCAATTCCAACAGTGTATAATGGGGGTCCAATAATGTGCTTGTTGGATGAGAGAGATCATATCTTTTTCACTGAAAACAGAGTTTGCATAAGCACACAAAGAAACTTGTCCCCTAAATGGCAAAATAGAAGATCATCTAAGCATGTGTGAGGAATGGAAGTTACGCAAAACAATAGAGGCTACATATCCAAGCAAGCTAATATAACTAGGAAATGGTGGTGACATGGGACCATGCTAAAGGAAAATATTAAAGGATTTCAAAAATGGTGTAAATGGTGGGAAGACAATGATCTCTCATTTTGGGGATGCCTACACATGGATGTATGTATTATGTCATCCTTGGCATTTTTTCCTAGAGTAGATGTTCAAGGAATTTAGAGAGTATTACTAATCTTTGGACCTTGTAGGATAATAGAAGTCCTTGTAGTATAATAGAAGTCCTTGTGGGAGTGGGTGCCCATTCCAAGTACAAATCTTTCTGAAAGTGAGCATGCTAGTTGGCTAGCTAGGTCATGAAAAAACTCTCTTATGGACATCATTAGCTGGTTTAGGGGTTATGAAGCATTTATGGTTGTTGGATTATGACTATCGCCATAGCCACAAAGCTTGCCAAGCTCCACATCCTCATCCTATGAGTTTCCCCATTTATCTCTCCCCCTCCCCAACAACCAACAGGGTTCATGGCCACGCTCGCAATGTTGCCAGCCCTTAATGGTATGCATAACAGCAACCCTTACAGTAACATCAAGTAACCCTTACAGCAATAGCTTGTAGTCACGCTCGCAATGTTGCTAGCCCCAGCAGGGTTTACGGCCACGCACCGACAATAGAAATCCTTACAAAAACATCAAGAAACCCTTACATCAACCCGTTCTAAGCTCTTTGAGCACCCACGCACGCGGGTGATCCTTTCCTTGAGATTTCAAAGAGTACTAAAGAAATCCCTAAAGAAACTCACATGTATAGATGTCGCCTCCTGCACAAAGGGTATCCTTGCAGTCGTGCACGATGGCCTAAAGAACTTTCAAAGAATACTAAAGAAAGTCACACAAGGCTAACTCATATGTCCAGATGCCATGCTTGTTGCTCTTTGGTACGGACATCGTAGTACCACCACATTAAGCAAAATGTGGTGATGTCAAATATCGAGCTTACCGAAGCCATGCATATTATGAACTTGGCTATGCCCTTTCAGTTCTATGAGCATCCACGTGCTCGCGAGTGCTTCTTGAGATTCTCAAGAAAGAGTACTTAGACAATGGGGACCTTAAGGCTATCACATCATTGAACAATGCAAAATAGAGTATCCACGTGCTCGGGTGCTTCTTGAGCTTCTCAAGAGTACTTAGATAATGGGGACCTTAAGGCTATCACATCATTGAACAATGCAAAATAGAGCTCATACCTACAAGGGAAGCACTTTCTCTCGGTTGAGAGATGTTAAACCAAAGTAGGAGATGTTCTATTTTATGAGGCAAAGTGTTATTTTAAAACACAAGATAGTAAGGTCTAAGGCTCAAAGTATTCAATTTAGGATTGTAGCACAGCGTTGAATAGTGTGAGCTGCTGCCCAAAACCCCAACAACGTCGCCATCTTCCTTGTGCACCATAAACTCATCTTTTCTATGCACTATATTGATAAGGGTGATGCTCCAAGTATTTTTGGGTATGGATTCACTTAAAAATCGAATAATTTCTTGATTGGATTTTGTGACTCAAATTGGAAAGGAGATTGTGATAGCAAAAATTATGTTTCTAGCTATTACTGTTTTCTTATCAGATCTAGAATTACATCTTAGATCAACAAGATGCAATCTACAATGGAAATTTCTTCTATAAAGTATGAGTGTAACATGCTTTGCTTCATGGTAATCAATCTCATTGAGAGGGATCTTAAGAGACATGGTGGTTGTTGTTGAAAAGGAAGTGATAGTGTTGGTGTGAGATAATCAAAGTTGCATGACAATTTGTTAAGAACCCAATGTTTCATGCTCGAACAAGGCACATGGAGAACCCAATGTTTTGCGCTCCCACAAAACATATTGAGATATGGAATCATTACGTGTGTGATCTTATCATGGATGGAGAGATGGAGCTTGTTTTTTTTTTCTGAAAAAAAATAATTAGACATTTTCTCAAAGGCTCTAGGGAGAGATTTGCCAGAGTGCCATCCTGAGAAAGGTCACCTACTACGGGTGGACATTGAGGTGGGGTTGACATTGGATCCAAGAGGTATTTCACCTATACGGGTAGACATTAAGGGGGGTTGACATTCTGGGGGTATTAGAAAAGCATTTTCTCAATGCTCCACCCTTGTGTTGTTTCTATGGGTGACAAATGTGCTATGTTTTATAAGGGCCTCTTTATGAGAGTGGTCATTGTGTTGAGAACTCGGGCATTGCTAACATTTTCCAATTTGGACACTAGATGGTAGCTAAGTGTGGTAGATGGTTAGGAGATAACTTATGTAGACTTGAACTCTTCTAAGTAGGATGCATACTTGTGCGGGATAAGTGACCACATTAGGGAGTGTTGGATAACAAATCGGAGACACACTGTTCTCAGGTTATGGGGCCCATTTTAGGATCTAGATAGTCTCACATAGAAATGGGAGCTATGCAATGTCCCTATAGGATGTAGTTATGGTCTAATACAGTCCCAACTAGATGATATGATTGGTTGGTCATTTTGGCCTAAGTCGTGTGTTGGATAATGTGGCCGACCTACGCCCACCATGCCAAGCCTAGATGTATATATATAGACTAGTTTAGTAGACTCTAGTTTATTATCGACTTCATTGTCCTCAATAACTCTTGTTAGAAAGATATCCTCTGTCTAGAGTTTGGCTAGACTGCCATCAAAGCTCATTACCTAGAGTACATGGGTGGGCAAGACACCATCAGTTTGTAATATTGTTTACTCTCCACTTCTTTTTGTAGTTCAGTGCTTTGTATTAAGTTGATCCTTCTTCAACTATTGTTGCTTATGTTCTAGAATTTATACATAAGCAACACTTTTCAAGTATGCCAACTTTGGTTTTCCACCATTAAAGTTTTGTTCAGGAATCATGCCAATGAACTACTATAAGTGTGCCAACTCTAGTTATTTACCATTAAAATTTTGTTCAAGAATCATGCCAATGAACTACTACAATGGGCATCCTATACATGATATAGACTATATTTGCTCTATTTCAGCCTAAAATTAATGAGACATCCCTTTCTCATTTAGTAATTCACAAGCAATATGCTCATTTTTGCTTTTTGCAATCCCATTTTAGTGTAAGGTTGGTACCTACATGACTAGTCCTTTTTTTTCCGAGAAAAGATCCTTTCATTAGTTATATAAAAATGCCCATAGGGCTACAAAAGATCTCTCCTGCTCATAAGAGAAACAGAGCAGTGAATACAGCAAGGCAGCCCGGGAGACTCTCCCTAGGTGCTGCAAAATACAAGCATCAGTACAAAGGACTGAGAGGCTAAATCATACAATAGGGGGGGAAAGCCAAACAGGTGGCCTGTAATGCCAACGGGGGGATCCCGTGTGTAAGGTGTAGCAGGGGCCGCTGCGCCAGGTGGTGTGAAAGGCCTGGCGCCGCAAGATCGCCTCATTCACCCCGGATGATGCGGTCATACTGTCCTCGCAGGGTGTGGATCAACTCCTGCCAAATCCCCCGTACAGTCTCTACTGGTGGCTCCAGTCTCCCCTCAAAGGCCGTGAAACACCAAGCCCTCCAGGTGAACCAGATGGTGAGGCTACTGAGGAGCTCCCATCGTAAATCCCGCTCCTATGTCCAGCTGGCGGACAAGAAATCCGATGCTGGAACCAGGCGAGGCTGACCCCTAATGAATCTGATGGCCTGACTATCCTGCTCCATCTCATAGCCCATAGCAAGCCCTGACGAAGTCGACCAAGCAGCGGCACCCCATGTAAACATACCCTCTAGAGAGAGGGGAGCCAGAATACGCAGCATCCGTAGCCAAATCTACTGCGCTTGAGGGAAATCCCAAAGGCAATGTCTCTGTGTCTCCATAGGGTGGCCGCATCGGACGCAGGCCGTCGGAAGACCGCTGTAAACAAGCCAGGTGCCAACTGCTGAGCCCCTGTGGTGGGCGACCAGCCCACTGGAAAGTTGAGATCCTGCGGGCCTGTCGACTAGCCTAGAGCCGAGCCCAAAAATCCTCCAGGAACTCCTGTGAGAGTCCCTGTAGAAGCTGCCAATGCCCTGCTCAGCTGGAGAGACCATCCTCCTCGCCATCAAAATATGCCGCCCCAGTCGAACTGTATATTGGAAAAAGGTGATCTCTGTGGCCTCAAGGGATGCATAAGGATCATGCCACTCGTATTCCCCCGGGTCCCACTGTAGTAGCCGGGCCAAGGGGCGCACTGCATATGCCCATATGCGCTAATCCGAGAGCACATCTGCAGGGTCGGGGTCAATATGCCACTTCCGAGAAGCGGCGGCCACTACCCATATCCTCTAAAAGGTGCACTCTGCAACCAAAGGCGACTCCACCTCCACTCTCTGAAGTTTACCCTCATCCTGAATCTCATAGTAAAGGCATCTGCCATCCTCAGTGCAAGCTCTGACAGCAATCAGGATCTCCAACTGTGTAAAGACTCCCATTCACCATGGGACCGCTGGCTCGAAGGGCATGAACCACTCCTCTGTGAGTGCCTCTTGAATATCATCCCTCATAATCAACCCCCCTCTGAAGTGACTCAGCCTCTCCACCTGGATCTCCTCTGGAAGACTACAGAAGGCCTGCCAGTCTCCTCCCCAGGCTAGGCGAGGCCGAGAACCCAGCATATGACCCTGTTCTGTGCGAACCGCTGGGCTCCACACATGAGCGGCTGTCTGGCCCGCTCCTCAACACAAGAAGGAGGTCGCTGAGAGAGCCCCGGTCTCAGCAGCTCCCAAGCTCTCAGGATGCTCAAAGCAAATCTGTCCTCCCATCCTCTATTGAGGCCTGTCCTCCTCATCTCTATGAAGACCCAGCGAATCTCTGGTGCCCAAGTGCCCCCTGCTGGGGGAGCCCGAGCCTGCACAACAACCGCTGCAAGAGAAGCTCTTTCCAAGGCTCAGCGCCGCCTGGAAGCAGTACCCGAACAATAAGCTTCCCCAATAAGGCTCTACTCTGATCAACTGGATCTATAATGCCCAAACCTCCCTGAGCCAGTGGAAGTGTAATAACTGCCCATGCAACCTTTGCCCGGGCTGGCTGACCGTCCCGCCCAGACCAAAGAAAGTTCCTGATCAGCCTCTGTACCTGGCTGATGCAAGAGCTCGAGAAGATCCAGCAAGACGTAATGTACCACATGGTCGCTAACAGCACCTGATTTGCCATCACCACCCTCCCAGCCAAGGATAGTCGAGCTGTACTCCAATACAAAGGCTTCTTCCGAATGCTCAGAAGAAGCGGGGCAATCTGCTGCTAGGGTGACAAATCTAGTCCAATCTGGCATCCCAAATACCGCACTGCTGTGCCAGGAGGGATCCATCTAAAACCGAGGTCCGGGCTCCATGCCGGAGTGGGAGCACTACTGATCCAAAAGGCCACTGTCTTGCACCAATTGATCAATGCTCCCGAAGCTGCACTAAAAACCTGGAGCGACTGCTCTGCCCGAAGAAGATTGGCCTCTTGGCCATGCAAAAATAAGCCCTGTCGTCTGCAAACTCAGCATCGAGCAGGTCCTCCCCCCAGACTGGGAGCTGGAGTCCTCTCAAACCAACCTCCTCTGCCATCAAATACATGCTCATAGCCTCCGCAAAGAAGAGAAAAAGAAAAGGGGCGAGGGGACACCCCTGATGGACTGATCTGGTCAGGCCCCCGTCCTCCTGCAATCAACATCTGGCTACGAGCTGTGGAATACAGAGCCACCACCCCTCTGATCCATCCTGGCTCAAAGCCCAGGTGAAGCATAGTGCCCTCTAAGAAACCCCAATCAACTCTATCGTATGCCTTCTCAAAATCGAGAAGCATCACGACCAAGTCCTCGCCAAGAAATCTAGCTCGGGCCGTCGCCTCCCAGAAAGTAAAGATGTTGTCAAGGATACTGCGCTCCTTGACGAATCCTATCTAGGTAGCATGAATCAACTCCCCCAGGAATGGATCCTCAAACTCAAGGCCTTTGCTAAGACCTTGTAGACAGTATTGAGGATTGTAATAGGTCTCCAATGCCGAATATCATCTGATACTCCCTCCCCCTTGGGGATAAGAAAGATCAAGCCCTCTGAAAAGCTCTGTGGCATCACCCCAGTGTCCAAAACATACTGAAAGCCCTTGCGGAGGCCTGGCCCCAAAAGGTCCCAATAGCGCATAAAAAAGGCCTACATCAGCAACTATGTCGCGGCAGGACCCTCAAGGCCTCGGCAAGCTCAATCTCTGAAAGAGGCGCACTAAGAACTGTACGCATACGATCTGTGACCCTCCTCTGCACATGGGCCCATACAGTCTGTCTGCATGCATCTCGATCCTCAGTGGTGGCTAGCTCCGCTGAAAGTAAGTCTCTATAGAATGCGGTGGCAATGGCTCTGATCTCCCCGAGCTCAGTAGCTACCGATCCATCCGGTCTACCAAGCTGACGGACTCCTGCTCGAGCATGGCGGGGTCCAGTGATCTCAAAAAACTCCCCAGTCACTCTATCACCAAGCTGCGTCGTCCCACTTGAGAGGCCTGACGACGATAGTAAAACTCATGTCTCTGCTCCTCTGCCTCTCTAACCTCCTGGCGTGCCTGGCTCAGCTGTGACGCCACCCACTCACATGCAGGCTGCTGCTCCTGAAGGCGCTGTAGCGAAGCAAGGCTGCATCTCAACCGATGCTCCCGCTTGCGAATCTCTCCCAGCCGTGTCAAAGCTGCAGCATGCAAAAAAGAGCCAAGCTCGATGAGACCCTGGGCACACTGGCCTGCTGCATCCTGGTCAGAGCACTGACTATCATGCCAGATCCTCTCAATGTCCTCAGCGAGACTGGGATCTATAAGTACCCTCTTTGGGATCCTCAACTGCAAGCTGGGCTCTCGTGTCCTCTCCTCCAATGTCAAGATAACTGGCGAATGATCTGAAAATGAGGTGCCAGCGAGAATGCCGATGGAGCCTCCTCGCTCCCCTAACCAGTCGCCCACATAAAAGCGATCAATCCGTGATAGATTAGTCCCTCCCTACCGGCGATTCGACCGAGAGAAACTAAGACTGTCCTGAGAGCAGGAGAAGGCCCCATGCTGCCATGCATCAGTGATCCTCAGTGACATGCAAAACCGGTCCCAAGCTGCAAGCTCCGTGCCGTGCACTGTAACATGACTGCCTCCCACCCTATCGGCCGAGTCCTCAAGCATGTTGAAGTCTCCCCCGACACACCAATGTGCGGCCTCTGGTCCAGAACTCTGCTCTGGCACTAGCATGATTGGGCGCATAGACGTTGAGCATGCCCAATAGCTCATCATGCATCCTCAGAATGACGTACTGTGCTCTACCAGGCACAATGATCCCTCGATCCACAATGGCCTGCTGCCATACATCTGCAATGACCATGCATACTCCTCCTTGTCCACCTAGAGGACCAAATCCTGTAGACCAAAAGGTGTCCCATCTACCAGGCAATCACCGAACCATATCTCCGGATCCTGCTCTCACCCAAGTGTGCTCCGCCAAGGCCCTGTACATTCCATGAGATGATCCTCATGGATGACCTGCTGAGGTGGATGCTGTCTCAGCCGTACGGTGGGCATTCGCCAGCGGCTTGGATGGAGAGTAGTCCCCATCCGAGCGACTGCGAATCTGCCCACCCGGTGTACTGCAAGAATTACGGATCAAGCACCAGTGGTGGCTGTGGCCCATGGCAAGCGATTGCCTCCCGCTCTGACAGAGCAACCTCATGTATACATACATATCCAGGGTCGCGTGCCAAGTCTGCCACTATGCGAACGACTAAATGTCGAATCCCTGAGGCATCCACACTCCCGCGATCCAAGAAAAAATGAGCCAACTCCCATAGTCGGCCTATCACATCTGTCACCTCCAGATCGCTCACATGATGAGAAAACTCAACTGCCTGAGTCTTCAAAGTGCTAAGAGCGAGCTCTAGAGTCCACTCCCGATTGCAAGGGCCACATAGAGGGAACGAGAAGGCCACCGCTGAATCAAGTGCCTCCTCCCCGCGGGCCGGAGGTATCACTACATGAACTCGGATGGGTGCTGGCTCATGGGGACCCTCTGCTCCAAAAAGCCGTGTGAAGGCATAATCAAAATCCTTCGAGCGCTGTCTAATGCCGAGGCGACTCAGCCGACTGCGGATAGATGATATCCGTGAAGCCCGAATCAGCATGGTAGGCCTCCTCTGTGGTGCTCAAGCGAGGTCGGTGCTCAGCGCCCTCCGGACTGTAGGTGAACGCTAGGGGACTGCCAGGGCCTCCCGGGAAGGTGAGGCGGGCGGTGGAGGAGGAGGGGGGGTGAGGGGGAGGAGGAGGGGGGGCGAGGGGCGAGGGGGGTGGAGAGGGAGTCGCTGCCGAAACCGGAGCGGGGACGGGAGGAGGCAAAGGTGGGATCGGTGTGAGGGGATGGGGGTGGGGGGGTGAAGGGGATGGGGGTGGGGGGGTGAAGGAGACGGGAGGAGGCAAAGGTGGGGCGGTGTGAGGGGATGGGGGTGGGGGGGTGAAGGAGGGGGTGCTGGCATCTCCTAGTCCTCAGTCGTCGCCCCGCAGGGGTCTCCTCTTGGAGAGGAGCAAAGCTGTTCCTCACGGGAACCCAGTGAGGCTGAGGCTGAGACTGTGGCTGCTCTGCTGTAGCGGTCTCTGAGCGTGCTGCTGCGGCTGTCTCCCTCGGCGGTGCCCCTATCCAGGCTACCACTCCAAGGTCTCTATGGCCTGAGCAGGTGTCCCGGAGGCAGCCTGCCTAGCCGCATCTGTGGGCAGGCCATCAGGGGCCTGCTGTCTGCTCTGGTGAGGGTCGGGGTCTCCTGCGAGGGCAGGCCTTGGCCAGATGGCTGACCTGCCTGCAAATGAAGCACTGGTTCGGGAGCCCCGAGAACTCCACTCTCTGATCAATCCATCCCCCCCTATCCTAGGTAGCTGAATGACCTTAGGAAGGGAGGAGATGTCAGACACCAAAACTCTGACCGAAGGTAGCCCAGCTGCTCTGGCCACCACTGAAGCTGCTGTGGGGCCAGTCTCTAGTACCGAGCCCACCAATGCTCCTAGCCTAGAGAGGAGCGGAAGATACTCCCGGCGGAGTCTAGGGAAGCAAACTATAACATGAAAGAGGTGCTCTCCCTGCTCAGCCCCACTGCTGGGTCAAAGCCATGCTGCCAAGGTCTGAAGAAAGCCCGAGCACCCCTGATGTCAAGGGGACTCATGGTGGCAAGGACCTTGGCCACGCTCTCGGCGGTCTCGAACTCGATCTGGTAATGTCCACGGTCTAGTAGCTGTATGTCCAGGATCTTGCCCACATCTGCAAGAAGGTAGGCCTGGAGAAGATCCCGGATCTCCCCTCTGCTGGGGCGAGTGCCAACTATATGGCAGATGGTGGAATGAGCCTGGAGGCGTTCCACCTCTGCGGTGAGGCTCGCTTCTTCCTCCTCTGGCGAAAGAGAAAGCCTGATGGGGGTGTCCTCAGGGGCGGGCGAGGGGGCTGCGGATGAGTCCTTCTGAGGCGGCGCGCGGGAGGAGCCTCCATCAGAGTCTGAAGCTGTGGGCCAAGGCGAGGTGAAAGCGGAGATCTTGCAAGAACCGAGCTGCACACCGAGAGGTGGAAGACGAAGGCCGGAGAAAAAAGGGAAAAAACCCCCTGGGGGCGGAAGTCAGCAAAAAAGGAGGGGGGAGGGTGAAACGGCAAAGGAGAAACCCTAGGGGGAGGCGGGAGCTGCGCACAAGAGGGGAGGGGCGGAGAAAAAGAGCTGGCGGAGGGGAGGGGCGGGGCGCTACAGAGTGGAGGTGGGCGCGAAAGAAGGGGGGGCGCAAAGGCGAGGAGGGGAGGCGGGCAATGCAGCGAGGGAGGGGGGCGCAGTAGCGAGAAGGCAAGCGGGGGGGGGAGCAAAAAAGGCAGCGGGTAGTCATCAGCGAAGGAGGGGGCGCAGAAGCGAAGCAGGCAGGGGTGACAAGGGGAGGCACGAGGTGAGAGGGGGGGCGCAAGGAGAGAGCGGGCAGGAAGGGCGGGGGGCGCAGGTATGCAGGCAGCGCGAGCAGGAAGGGCGGGGGGCGCAGGTATGCAGGCAACGCGAGCAGGGAGGGGGGGCGGGAGCTTCAGCGAGTAGTTACATGACTAGTCCTTTAAATTCACTAGATAAATATTATCCTCAACCATAAAACATTAGGAATTTCATGTGCACACTTTTGTCTTTCTCCACCATAGCTCTGAAGTCATGAAAGTGAGTAAACACTTCATTTTTCTCTTACATGAAATACACCCACACTTTCTCTTACATGAAATACACCCACACTTTCTCTTTCATGAAATATATCTACACTTTCCTAGTGTGGTCATCAATGAAAGATACATAATAATGGCATCCTCTTTTTGGTCCCCAAATATCATAATGCACCACATCCAAACGTCTTTGACTTATATTCTTATGATGCAAAAATGCATGCTCATCCTATGACATGATTCACACTTTCTCTTTCATGAAATATATCCACTTTCTTAGTGTGTTCATCAATTAAAGATACATAATAATGGCATCCTCTGATTGATGTCATTTTTTATGTTTGGTTCCTAAACATCATAATGCACAACATCCAAAGGTATTTGACTTACATGCTTATCATACAAAAATTCATGCTTATCCTGCAACATGCTTCACATACTTTTTGTATTCCATCCACTTTTGAACTTTGGAAAACTTGTAATAATACTTTGGGCTTGTATATTATTTGACCTCATTGAATATTGACATATCCAATAGGTTTATGCCAAATATCAATGTCTACAATCACACATGTACTATGTGAAAACATCATATCCTTCACTTTAGGCATGCTTATATTTAATATAAACATTTTGCTAACTCTAATTCCCTTTGGGAGCAAGTGGCAAAGGTTATTAAAATCTTCCACATAACATCTATGAGGGTTAAACCTCAGTTGTAAAAATTACTCAATCCTTTGCTCAACAAACACCAAGTTCTTTATTATGTTTAGCTTATGAAGCACATCACGAAGATATTTCATTTCACCATCTTGCATAGACAAAGGGACTTTCCCAACATGTGCAATAGGGTGCATTATATCATATCATCTTTCTACATAACTTATTTTTTTAAAATCCCTTAATTCTCTAAAATGGTTAGTCATGTGGGAAGCACCCAAATCAACATACTCTTAAATTTGGTGCATGTGTCTGCAGTCATGGAGGAATAAAGCATATGCCGCATCATAAACACTTATATCTTCAACCTAATACTGTTGACAATGCATAGTTCCTTTACTGTAACTTCTCACTTTTTGTCATTTTTCTTTTTATAGTAGTCTTGCTATATGCCCTGCCACAGTAATAGCACTCTATGTCATTTTCACTTTAATTTCTTAACCATCCACCTTGGCCTCTCTAGCTCTCCCCTACCTCTAGAGTGGCCTCTTCTTCCACCACTGGTTTGTGATTGAGAATCGTGTTATTATCCATGATTCCTATTTCCATATCAACCTACACCTTGGTAGTATCGATCTGCCACCACTACCTCAACCTGTGCCAGAGTAGAAGGCCTACTCTCACATATTACTGAAGGTCTCAACATTCATCTCCTCACTAATAAAAAGGGATATAAGGTCCTTAAAATGAGAAAAATTTTCTTGAGTTTGGATAGATGTCCAAAACTCATCATAGGCTTTTCCAAGCCCATTCATCAAAGTGAGCGACACCAAGCCATGATCATCAACTAGTGCTCCAATAGAGGCAAGGGCATCTACTAGTCCTTTAATCTTCAATAATTAATCATTGATATCGAGATTATCCTTTGTATATTATATAGCTTTTTTTGAAATTTCATCTTTCTAGCTTTGGTACTTGTGCTATACAGCTTAACCAAGGTACCCCACACATCTTTACGTGTCGCGCATCTTATATATGACCAATCATAGAATTTGACACAGTAATAGAGACCTAATTCATAACCTTGATGGCCTCCCTGATGATGCCATGCCTTAAAGGCATGGACATATTTTGGAGTGGGATTTTCTTTCACTAAAAATCTTAGGCTCCTTGTCACTTGTAAATAAACTCCCAATATCATTTTTCCTTGAAAAAGTTTCTCATCCTGAACTTCCATGGTTAGAAGTTGTTATTATTAAGCTTCTCTTGCTAAAAATTTGGGATAGAATGTCAAACATGTAGTAATTTTTGCCTACACCAAATATGGTATTTTGTAGGCCAAACATTCTCCAATAATCTATATGACAAATATATACATACTAAAAACATGTTGGGTAGTCAAAGTTTACATAGACTCATAAACCCATTTGGTTTGCATTCCACAACATGGAGCACATGGCTAGAAGCATTAGTTAATTATAATATCCTTCCATGGTTGACCACCATTAAAAGGGGACATTCTTGCTTGTTTTATTATAACCTGGAACATAAAAAGTTAAAAACATGGGCATCTACATGGAACCCTTAGTAGAAGAACTACAAACCTTATGGAGTTATGTAGGCCTTTCTACTAATTGATACCATGCATGTTCTATTTAGGACCTTGATTGGATGTGCGTAGTTCTCTTCAATTCTAAAGAAGATGATATATTCGAGGCATGTAAGATATATTTCATTGCTTCATCCACCACTACGGGATGGAATTGCCAATCGACCACCTCATAGAATGAATGCAAGTGATTGGTTAGAATTATGGAGAGCTAATGGTAATGAAGAATCTATATATTTCATTGCTTCATCCACCACCACTACGGGATGGAATTGCCAATCGACCACCTCATAGAATGAATGCAAGTGATTGGTTAGAATTATGGAGAGCTAATGAAGAATCTATAATAGAATGAAGAGGCTCTCCCTTTTTCACCAAATCCTTTACGAGACTAATTTATTAATCAAGCATCTCTTGGATCCCATGCACATATTCATGCATATATTCAAAAATGTCAAGAGCATTATATTTGGTAGCATTTAATTGGAGATAATGAAAGTAAGGGTGCTTGAGATGACTGGAAGGAAGTTAAAAATATGGAAGCTTTGTGGACACACAAGCAGATGAATTAGGCAAAGTCTTCCCAAGAGTGCCCAAGGAGGTTGCAAGATGAGGGTACTCACTTTCGTTCACTCTCTCTAAAATTGGGACATCCATGCATCTCGGGCGAAGTACCTCGATCGTGATAGCGTCGTGAATTAAAACACGACACGTGCCTCCCAAGCCTAAATTGACATATCTCGATCGAGATGCCAACTAATGCCATGCTAGCAGGTCCGGGTTTCCAGTCATCATCCATGTCACCATTGCATGTCACTGCCACCACATTATCTCGATCGAGATATCTATGCCACTCGGATCCACATCAGGGCGCCACGCTGTATCCCCCTATGTATATTTGACTAGCACATCTCCATCGTCCATGTATCTCGAACGAGAAATTAAAATCAAATCGTGACCATTCATTGTTCGAGGTAATGGGATACAATCTCCACCGTCCACGTATCTCGAACGAGATATTGAGATCCAATCTCCACCGTCCAAATAGCTCGTTCGAGATACATAGATACAATCTCCACCATCCAAATATCTCGTTCGAGATACGTAAATGCAATATCCACCGTCCAAATATCTCGTTCGAGAGATACATAAATGCAATCTCTACCATCCATTCAGGTACGTTGGAAGATGCGATCTCAGCCGTTTAAATATCTCGATCGAGGTATATACTGAATCTCGACCGTCGACATACCTTGGTCGTGGGAATGACTTTAAATCGTAGCCGTCCATGTACCTCAAACGAGATAGTAATATCAAATCTCAACCGTCGATCCTTCACCAACCCTAAACCCTAAATTGCATGATGCTACTGAACCTCGATCGAGGTTATAAAATCAGAAAACTTTTTTTTTGCCTCAGTGTCACAAGTCGTTTTCACTCTCCTTGCTCTCTTGATTTGGATTAGCATTAGTGGGCCCATTAGCATTGTTTTATAGCTTCATTAGTGCTACTTAGCACTAAGCATTAGACCCTTCACATTGGACACTTCACATTTGACCTTTGTGTTAGGCTTAGGTTTTAGCATGGAGTCACACGAGGAGGGCCGCTCATCTATTGCAGACCTCATCTCGCGGAGATAGACCACGAGTTAGCGGCTATCCGTAGGAGTGCTAGAGACACACCGTCTACATTACATATCATGGCAGACTTGGAGGCGATGCTTTCGTCCCTTCGTAGCCTTCACGATATTGTTTATGTAGATGAGTGGATAGCCCACCATCGCACTGCACCTGTGTCACATGGCCTGACATATCGTCAGGTCTGTGATCTTGCTCCGATTAGGGATGGAGCCTACTTAGATCTTTTCCTCGATAGTCGTGGGATGAGGCAAGGGGCGGGCAAGCCCCTTACTATTTCTCAGTGTTCACATCCTCGTATGGCGGCACATATCTATAGTCGATATGTTGCCGCATATGGGAGGATGCCGAACAACCGCCAGATTCCCATATACTTCGCAAAGCAATTATATGCGGAGTTTGTCTTAGGGGAGGAGGTGGATTACACTAGCCATCGGCCGGGTGGTGGTGCTGGCCGAGGCCGTCTCCAGGAGGGTAGGCGACCTCCACCAGCCCTTCGTGTAGCACCTACTACAGATCCTTCATTTGTGCCATTGTCGACAGCAGAGGCTCTTGGCACCCAGGTCGGCATCGACGTACGGAGTACCACGGAGAGCATCCAGCACGTGGTGCGCCTATTCTCACGATCAATACCGACGACGATAGATGTCGAGGTATTTACATATTTATTACTTCTTAAGTTTTTTAGTCATTTATTCACATGTTTATATGTACTTTTCTATATTTTTACATGAGCGGCATGGTTGATTGTGTCACGTAGGGTCCCACACCTACCACTGAGAGACTCACTCAGGAGTTGGTAGAGGCGAGAGCGGAGATTGACTGCCTCAAAGCTGCATTACAGACGGCAGAGGCAGCTACTACAGAGGCACAGCATCTGAGAGAGTCTGACATCCAGCAGGTAGGTTTCTCTTGCACGTAAAAGAGTTATAATTAAGGTCCTAAGTTATAAATTTCTTTAAGTAATACCTAATGAGAGAGACTAATCAATTATTTTAATGCTTTACTTTTTAATGCGTAGGCTCGGACCGAGGTAGAGAGCTCTAGAGCTGAGGCATAGCATCATCAGATTATGGAGCGAATTGCCTAGCATAGGGTAGAGCAGCTGATGTTGCATGTTCGAGAGTTTCGCAGATCCTCGGACGTGACAGTGCCTTACCTACCTTTATATCCACGGCCTGTTATTACAGAGGTTTTTCGACGATCTCTCCCGCAGGATGCACCACCCTTCCTATGTGATGCGTGCGGCGCTTTATGTATCGAGGACATTGATACTACTGGTGGATATGCCCTGGGATGTGGACATTTTTTCCATTTGTCTTGCATCACCTAGGAGCTAGTACGGTTCTCAGCATGCCCCTCTTGCCGTGCACACGTCGATCTAGCAACATATAGAGTTTTGGGCATTGATGATCTTCACCCAGGCCTCGTTCGAGTAGATGCTAGGACTGGCAGGCCTATTGATATTACATCAGCTATTAACTTAGGACTCGACGCCTTCGACGATAGAGATCAGGAGCCTGAGGTGCCTCCAGAGATTGAGTGGAGCTCACATGAGTTTGATGCATACCAGAGAGTCCTACATGAGAGCCAGATCACAGCATATGAGCGCGTGGGTGGTGCTAGTCCTAGTGGCATCTCGGGTGATGGTGCTAGTAGCAGTGTTGCTTCTCATGAGCAGCGTGTCCTTACAGTAGAGGAGCTTACACAAGCAGAGTGGTAGACAATACCATTGTAGATTATAGATTTTGGGTTTACAGACAGAGACGTCTTGCATTAGCACGACGTAGAGAGAGAGAAAGGGCTATAGCAGCTTTTGGGACTCGTGAGCTCCCGAGTACACCGGCACCAGCTCACGATCCTGCCTTTGAGGTAGACCTCCCCGCAGACATTCGACGACCCCCGCAACCGGCACAGCCTCCTTGACGTGCACAGCAGCCTCGACGCGCACGTCGTCCGGCAGTTAGAGATGACGATTTTGATTGGGTTGCCGTTGATAGTGACTAAACTCAGACTAGCTGGGTTAGCTCACTTACATTATACTTAGATTTTTGGGCAGTGACTAACCTCAGACTAGCTGGGGTAGCTCATTTTCATTTTGATGTACTTATTTGATGTTTATATCATTATGAGTTTTTTCATTATTGAGTATCATTACATTTTAGTTGATGTTCTTGATTTTATTATATTTTTTAACACTTTGGCTATCATATTGTTTGTGGAAAATCTCCATGCCATTGTACCGATGGGGACCAAACTTTGCAAGCATGGGGAGGGGACCCACCCCCACATGCTTGCAAAGTTTGGTCACAATCAGAGCATGTTTGGATTGGTAAATAGCACCCATTGCGGGTTTTTGAAGTCTCTTGGTGCTTAAGAGGCCATGGAAAATCAGGGCCTTCCCCATACCATCGTACCCAAACATGCTCCGATGGGGACCAAACTTTGCAAGCATGGGGGGGGACCCACCCCCACATGCTTGCAAAGTTTGGTCCTCATCGGAGCATGTTTGGATTGTTAATTAGCGCCCAATCCGGATTTTTCAAGTCTCTTGGTGCTTAAGAGGCCATGGAAAATTCGGGCCTTCCCTATACCATCGTACCCAAACATGCTCCGATGGGGACCAAACTTTACAAGAATGTGGGGGTAGGCCCCCCCACATGCTTGCAAAGTTTGGTCCCCATCGGAGTATGTTTGGATTGGTAATTAGCGCCCAGTGTGCGGGTTTTTGAAGTCTCTTGGTGCTTAAGAGGCCATGGAAAATCAGGGCCTTCCCCATACCATCGTACCCAAACATGCTCCGATGGGGACCAAACTTTGCAAGCATGTGGGGGGGACCTACCCCCACATGCTTGCAAAGTTTGGTCCCCATCAGAGCATATTTGGATTGGTAATTAGCGCCCAGTGCGGGTTTTTTTTGGTGCTTAAGAGGCCAAGGAAAATCCGAGCCTTCCCCATACCATCGTACCCAAACATGCTCCGATGGGGACCAAACTTTGCAAGCATGGGAGGGACCCACCCCCACATTCTTGCAAAGTTTGGTCACAATCAGAGCATGTTTGGATTGGTAATTAGCGCCCAGTGCGGGTTTTTGAAGTCTCTTGGTGCTTAAGAGGCTCGGGGGGGTCACTATATGTAGATCCTCTATATCACGTGCGTTCAAGGCCTATTTAAAAAGTCCCTTATCTGTGAATTTTTTAGTGAATATAATGTATCCTTTCCTATTCAAATCTGTATTTTTTTTAAAAAATACAATAAATAAATCCCCTCTGTAAATATATTTCTGTAAGTTTTAAATATTTAAAATGTCCTTCTGTTGAACCCACGTGATACTTACATATTTATACGAGTGACCCCCCCGAGTTAAGAGGCCATGGAAAATCCGGGCCTTCCCCATACCATCGTACCCAAACATGCTCTGATGGGGACCAAACTTTGCAAGCATGTGGGGGGGATCCACCCCCCACATGCTTGCAAAGTTTGGTCCCCATCGGAGCATGTTTGGATTGGTAATTAGCGCCCAGTCCGGATTTTTCAAGTCTCTTGTTGCTTAAGAGGCCATGGAAAATCCGGGCCTTCCCCATACCATCATACCCAAACATGCTCAGATGGGGACTAAACTTTGCAAGAATGTGGGGGGGACCCACCCCCACATGCTTGCAAAGTTTGGTCACCATCGGAGCATGTTTGGATTGGTTATTAGCACCCAGTCTAGATTTTTCAAGTCTCTTGGTGCTTAAGAGGCCATGGAAAATCAGGGCCTTCCCCATACCATCGTACCCAAACATGATCCAATGGGGACCAAACTTTGCAAGCATGTAGGGGTGGGTCCCCCCCATGCTTGCAAAGTTTGGTCCCCATCGATGTTTGGGTACGATGGCATGGGGAAGGCCCGGATTTTCCATGGCCTCTTAAGCACCAAGAGACTTCAAAAACCCGCACTGGGCACTAATTACCAATCCAAACATGCTCTGATTATGACCAAACTTTGCAAGCATGTGGGGGTGGGTCCCCCCCACACTTGCAAAGTTTTGTCCCCATTGGAGCATGTTTGGGTACGATGGCATGGAGATTTTCAACAAACAATATGACAGCCAAATACAATAAAATCAAGAACATCAACTAAAATGTAATGATACTCAATAATGAAAAAACTCATAATGATATAAACATCAAATAAGTACATCAGAATGAAAATGAGCTACCCCAACTAGTCTGAGGTTAGTCACTATCCAAAAATCTAAGTACAATGTAAGTGAGCTAACCCAGCTAGTGTCTGAGTTTAGTCACTATCAAGATAGAGATCTAGTCAGTAACACCCTCTCTAGCTCTCAACTGCTCTAGAATGCTCTCATGGTCATCCACTCGAAGCCGAAAACGAGGGTGAGAACTATGTTTTCGGCTCTGTACTCAAACAAGAGTGAGCCTGGTAGCAACCACTAGATGAGAGAATTGAAATGCCTCTAACTCCCACTTCCACTGTCTGCTGGAACTCAAGACTCCCCCGATGAAGTCGAATCTGCTGGTAGAACCGGCCTGCCACAATCATGCTATGGGCGTCATAAGAAAACCCATGATCATCCACTGTATCCTGGTCAAGGATGCACTTAGGCCTAGTGCAACTCATCAAATAGTAGTCTACTCCCTCACTATTTCCCTCACTGGCAATAACAGCAAATACATCACCCTCCTGTAGCAAATCTGTCAGGTCATCAGAATTGACCATGAACGCAGGACCTGTGTGCTCATCAGACAACACTGGATGTGAAGGATGCTCGGGGGAGAGGAATGTCTATATCCATGCATCTGCCCATCCTCTCGAGGCACAATGTGACCAATCGCCATCCATACATGCTCCACAGAAGCATGCAAACCGTCGTGTGTAAATCGTGGGGGCCGCCATGCACGTGATCATGCCACCATCCACATGCCAAAAAAATCTCCTGACAATCCGAGCATCATGTTTGGGGTATGATGATGCTGCACTCCCACACAAATGTTGGGAGCACCACTCGACGGCCCGCATCTCTGAACCGCTGAGCATCCTGTGGCAGCTGATGACGCCTCAAGGCGGCACGTTTCACACATGCACCCGCACCATCATGCTCTCCCTTCCCGTGACCAATCTCAAAGAATGACCAAATCACTGGGATACTAGACTGCACATGCCACCTATAAATCCATAAAAGATAGTCTTAGTTATTGTTTTTTTTAAGATGTTCTAGTGAATTTAGTTTAATTGTAAATGTAAGAAAACCATAAGTACTACCTGTAGAGCCAATAGAATTGTCGTGATGACTTGAACTGTACGCCACAACCATCCAACCAAACCCATCGCTGGACACGTCTGATCCCACAATCTCCTAAAAAATCATCATGGAGACGAAAACAGTGTTGCACAAAATGTGCATCATGTGAACGATCATCACTAATATAGAAATGATACTCTCGAATAATGACACGGGTCTCGGGGGTACTCACTATCCCATCTACATGAGCATCTGCATGTCGATAGCTAATGTGGACCATAATAGCAACCTGGTGAGGTAAGCAATACATACGTTTAGGACACAAAAAATCAAATAAGTAATGTAGCTCAAACATAAAACAAATATTACAAAATATAACCATTACCTGCTCTGAGAAGTAATACTCAGATTGTATCTCCTGAAAAGGTGTGAAGGTGTAGTTCTTTGCAAAATCAATCACAGAGATGACCACACCAATAGGAAACTCTGCTAGGCATGCTTGGAACTGACGATCCTGCCACTTGGCACAATGACTGTGCCGTATATAGGGGTAGATCTGCTCCCTAAATGTGGCTGTGAAGTGAAAATGTGGTGTATGTTTGTCCACGAGCTGCAACTTCCTGGACTGTCCCCACTCTGGAGCTGGTGTGTCACATACTCATAACGTTGCCATGCCACTATCTCTTGGTCACTTGCATCAAGATCTACCCATCTGTAGATGTGCAAGTGAACCACATGATGTGCAATTGCTCTCCACACAAGGCATCCTATGGAACTGGGCATCCTCCGTGCATGCACACAAAAGAGAGTGGATGAAATCACGTGGACTATGAGGCAACTCTCTATTCCCACTAAGAGAACGGAACACATCATAAAAAAGTTTGAACTCAACATGGTAGCGACAACATGTGTCACGCTGACGTGAGTACCAAGGCTTACACCCCTCAAATGACCTTTGCCCAATTTTAAGCTCTGGATACGAAGCCACAAACTGAGAATACAACTCAGTTTGGATCATTTCAAGAAAGCAAGCACCGTGCTCAATGAACACTCCTCTCACAAACCAAGGCTTACACCCCTCAAATGACCTTTGCCCAATTTTAAGCTCTGGATACGAAGCCACAAACTGAGAATACAACTCAGTTTGGATCATTTCAAGAAAGCAAGCACCGTGCTCAATGAACACTCCTCTTGTCACTCTCTTACGCAAAGCTTTCTTGAAAACTGGCGAGGCACGACAATTCTCCTCCCAAAAACTTTCTATCAAGGTTCTAGTGGTTTCATCTAGTAGGCGATCATGCCTAACTACACGATCACTACTCGCCCACAAAGCACCAACCTCATTGGCATCTAAACTTTGTCGTCTAATAGACCCAACTCTAAGTGCGTGTGGTGCTTTGGAAAGGATGCGAGATGTGGCACTAACCTTACCCTTCATTTGGGAGCTACTTATGGTGGCTGCCACAATAGCTCGTCGAGCAGCCAAAGCGTCCGCAGAGTTTCTCTTCTTGTTAACTATATAGGAATGATGAACACTTTGTAGCACCGCCATGCCAGCTCTCCTCTCACTTCGACCTCCAATGTCGGAAAGCGCCCTGCAGTTGGCCATGTTGGGCAGATCAATCAAAGCATCAAGCACACATGCCTACAATGAAGGCGTGAGGTCTTTGAAATAGGAATGGAAGATTGCATGGGCACGACGATGTGCCCCTGACTTTGATAGTTCTTTCCTATCCACACGAAGGGCGCCCAAAGGAGGGGGTGGGTTCTTGTAGAAGAGAGGACTCAGGAGAAGGGCGGGTTCTTGTAGAAGAGAGGACTCAGGAGAAGGGCGGGTTCATGTGGATTATCTAAACTAAGGGGTAGTGGGGGGGAAGAGGGCGAAGGGAGAGGAAGTGGAAGAGGAGGAGCAAGGCTTGGATCATCGCCCAACGGAAGGTGTTGCTCGTTGACGTGCTCTCCACTCTCTCTTTCTCTCACGAGCTACCCTTCTCCTCTCCTCCTCTTGAACTTGGTGGACGGGGGGGAGTTTAGTCCTATCATGTTTCCGACTCCTACGACTTTGAGAACCCATTCTCAAGGAAGCCAAGAGAGAAAATATTATAAAGGCTCAATGATGGGATAGTACTAGAGATAAGTGTGGGATAGTACTAGAGATGTGTGATTATATAGGAAAAATAGGTTATCCACTTCAAATCTCATTGGATTTCCTATCTAAGATTGATTGGACAACTAAGATAAACATAAAGATAATTAAAGATAAACTATTATCCACTTAAAAATTAATATTATTAATAATATTTATTAACAAGTTTAAATATTTATCATTACTAGATATATAAATATATCTTTAAAGATATCTTTTATTTTATAATTATAATGCAAAGGTGGCAAGATGATGTGGCATTAATGATGACTAGGATGATGAGGTGGGGAGTCAACTAGGTTGACCATGTTGACATGGAGGGTGGAGGTGGCAAGCTGCTTATGTGGATCCTCTCGATGCTCATGTGGACATAAAGTGGCATGCATATATAAGATTTGTGCCTACCCAAGCCTCACACATGGAATGAAACCTAAGCTATGAAGTTTACCAATCCTAGATTTCCAAACCTAACTAGGATTGGTTTTAGACTTGAAAAGGGGAGAGTGGACACAATATGGGAGTTTTCACTTGGGAGGATTGAAAATGGACCTTCCCATACTCAAATCAAGCCAATTTTTTTTTAATAAATTCATGGCAACAAGAGTATTGATCCCTTGAGTTTTTAGATTGAAAGATTCAATATTTAATTTTCTAGAATTAAATTACTATTGATTTAATGGGCCTCTAACAGTCATAATAAATTTTCCAAAGTAAATCTACAAAAATCCAACTGTTAGATTTGTAATTTCACCTTCAACCCACATTATACTAATCTTTCCCAATCTAATCATCACTAGATCCATACAATTTGAGCATTATAAATGGTAGACGTGGTGGAAGGATAAAATAGTATGTTTTTTAACAATTCTAATTCCTTTTTAAATAATATAGAAAATAGTAAAACACGTTAAAAATTACTCGATAAATCAAGTTAAGCTCTATGTTATTTGTATTTGTGATATGCAAAGTGGGAACATCATATGAGTAATAATGTAAAAGTTATAGGTAATTTACTCCCATTCACTGTACCTGTCTAAACCTACGAGACAGGGCCTGTATACAAACTTGGTTCCCAAAGAAAAGGGGATTTGCAATTATTGGATATTCGATCAGATTATAGTTTTAGGTGCCCAACTTTGCATATGATGTTTCATTAGAAGACCTTGAAGTGAAACTCCTTGGCTAACTATGAGAGATTGGCTATTCTTCTTGAAAAAATGCATGTTTTCTAGCTAAAGCCAAGGGCGCCCACTGCATGAAACTAGATAACCTCACCCCCCAAAACAAAGATTAGAGCTCTACAGTCTAGTAACTCTCCTCCTTGGACAATGAAGCACATAGCAAGTGGCCTTATAGACCTAGTGCTGCTTATAAATAATAAAAAATAGAAAAAATTACAAAGTAGTCAAACAAGTGCCTGTCTATTGAATTCTCCAAAAAGGAAAAAATATAAAGAGTGGAGACATCCAATGCACAAAAACATTTCCTACGAGATGAAGACATAGACATCTTCCATATCCTCTTGAGCTTGCACAACTCCCTAACAATATGCCACTTAGATGACTCAAACAATCTCTAAGGAAAGTAAGAGAGGATGGTGAAAGAATTAGTGAGAAAGAGATGGAATTTGCAAGAGGATATGATTGGTATGTACGTAAATCAAACTAGGACATCCATATTCGGCAATTAATTTTCTCAATGTATAATTGAAATAACACTCTCTTTTTTTTAAAATGTGTATGTAGTGTAGTATCGAAAATATGTAGGACTATGGTCGAGTGGACGTCATTTTAATCTAGAGCAAAAAAGAACAACTTTTGACTGTGGAATAATGGCTAACTTTGAAGAAGAGAGTCGAGCTAGTGCTACTGACTCAAATGTTATTCGCTCCAATCTTGGTTATTGTGGAACTATATAAGACATAATTGGAGTTGGGTGTAGATAGTTTGGCATGTGTATTTTTGATGGATTATGTATGACATTCAATGCTATCAAATGGCATGAAAATATCAAAACCCCTAATCTATGTAACTAGGGTTTTCTCAATGCCAAGTAGGAATGCATGAGCAAGCATTATGGCACAATTTAAAAATTACATAGTACATAGGCATGGCCAATAGAATGTGTAAATGGACTTTGTTCAATGCTTGAATCTTGGTGAAGGAGAACTCCATGGAAGCAAGATGATCGGCACCATTGAGTCCACATTTTTCCTTCTCTTGGCTTGTAGGAGAGAGGTAAATGCTCCTAATAGCTTGCTTTCACCATGACATAGGCTAGGGAAGCCATAACCAGCATTAAATGTAGCTAATCTTTCCATTTGAGACATCACAACCATGAAGAGCTTTGAATTTTTACCGCTAGCTTGTAGGTAAATCGTCACCTCATTTTCTAGGATTTTAGATGGTGCATATCAAGCCAATGATGCTTAGCATCAAGCCTATGAAGCCCTAATGTGCAGAGATTCAACCCATATAATAGATATTAATAGTAATGGCCAAGTGGGTGTATCAACATATATAGACCTCCCCTTTTCCAAGTGGGTGTATCAACATATATAGAACTCCCTTTTTCCAAGTGGGTGTATCAGTATACATAGACCTTCCATTTCCCTCAACATGGGTACATCAATATATGCAGACCTCCCCTTTCCCTCAACATGGGTACATCAATATATGCAGACCTCCCCTTTCCCTCAACATGGGTGCATTAATATATCTATACCCCTTTCCCTCAACATGGGTACACCAATATATACATAGACCTCTAAAAGATCTTGTTTTTCTCAACTTTCTCTACTTTGTATACACCACACTTACATATATCTCAGTTTGACTAAAGCTATATATTTCTAGAGATACTAGAGTCTCATAGTTCTAGCCTTTGACATCACCTCAAACTTTCTCTACTTTGTATGGAACATATATGCATGTATCTTATTTTGATTCAATCTATATATTTTTAAGATTCTAGAGTTTCATATTTTCAACCTTTATTATCACATCAAGCTTTGAAGAGAGACAAGATAAAATGGGACACCATCATCAACGCTACTCCCATGATATTGACATCCTCACATAATCAAACATACTAAAGGGTACATCTTAATGGTGCATAGCTAAGGAGCTCCCACTAGCACCTCACATGAGCACACCAACACAACTTAAGTTGGAGAAAGCATGTCAAGAAAGTGGGCAATCTACTAGGCATAAAGGGCTATCATCCAAGATTTTTGCACCCCTAAGTCAAGAAAGTGACCGTGTAGAGTCATAAGGGCCCAATCTCTTTTAAAAGTATGAATAATATCAGCTTTCCTTTTGTCTTATGTTTTGAGGCTATCATTGATCATCATTGTATTTTGATCCCATGGGTTATATTTTACCCCCACATATGTTTAATTTAAGGACCCAGCCCCCCTATTTAAAAGTATAAAAGGCATTAGCTTTCCTTTTATCTTATGTTTTGAGGCGAGTTTGAGGCCACCATTGGTTACAACATTGTATTTTGGTCCCATGGGTTATATTTTGCCCCCACATACCTATTAAGATTGGACTATTGTGCAAAGTGGTTGATTTGAAGTTTTTATAAATATTATCTTCTAGATGTATGTTGATGTGATTCTCGAGGGGTTCACCTCAAAAAATGTTAGTGTACCACGTGAGTTCAGTAGGAGGGGTTTTTTAATTAGATACATTGAGAAAACTTAATAGGATTACAATAACAGGATGGGTTTTTTAATTCAGCTTTAGAAAAAAATTTGTTAGTTCATAAGTAAAGAGGGGTTGTTTTATTGGGGGAAAATTTTAGTTACGGGGTTTTTTAAATACCTCTTGAACGCACGTGACACCTCAAGTTATCTAGTAGTGCACCCCCCGAGATGTGATTCCATCCATTGCCAAACTAAGATGTATGTATCGAGGCTATTTCATAAAGTTAGGCTATGTCTCTTTAATGTGTCTCAATGCAGCATAATAGGAATGTGTAAGATGCCATTTGTGAATTGGTTTTTAGCATGCCAAGTCATTAGCTCTACTATGAACTTACACTTAAAACATGTGTTGGATTCTTAGGTTGATTGGAAAATGTCTTATAGTTTTACAAGGAATGGTTCCACCGTGTAAATCTTATCTATACAATTGAGCTCCACATTTTGGACATGTGGAGAGTTCATTAAGATTCCCACGGAAGAGGACACAACCATCTGGGCATGTATGTATACAATTATAGTCCATACTAATGGAACTTAGAATCTTCTTTGCATCATTTCATGACTCAAGCATATAGATTCTCTCCAATAATATTGTACATTTCAATAACCTTGCAAATTATAACCGTGACAATGTGATGTTAGCGAGTTTTTTTTTGAAGAGGATGAGATTAAGAGAGAGAAAGAGGAATTGAAAAAAGGACATAGAGAATATTACCTAAATAATTTTGAGATGTTTGCATCCAATTAACCATAGAGAGCAATTACAGATTGAGCACAATGCTAGAGGCAAGCTTGTAACTTTAACTTTTTTTCTCCTTCAAACAACAGTGTTGAACCAATAGTTCAAAGATGTGCTTCCTTAGACATTGTGTCTTGTCCATCTTGTGTATTGCCATCAAATATTGATTTGATTAGCTCTTCCACGAAATTTTCTTATGCGTGTGGTTCCATATCCTCTTGCATGTATGGCTGCATATCCTCTTGCATGTATGGCTGCATATCATCAACCAATTCTTATCATTATTCTTGTTGTTCTTATCCAAGAATTGTATGCCTTGTACACCTCACCTATAGTTCTTAGATTGTACGGCCTCATTGGGTCGAATTCACATGTACTCCAAATCATCTACATTTTATGTAATTATCAAAACAATTTAGAGAGATATCATGGAGAGTGAGAGGGTAGAGAGAGGGTGTAACCAAGGGCCCAATCAACTAACCTGATCAGAAGTATATGCTAATTGAAGTAAGAACTTGTCAAACTCCATGTATCATTCAACGTGTTGTATGGTTATTTGATATTTTCTTCTAATAGAGTACTTGTAATGTGCACAATGATATTGGTGGATACGCTACTCTAACCATGCCATGCTCCCTTTTTCAAGTTCTTTCCCTAAAGATCATGAATTGTTTGCATGCTCCACTGGAAAAATGGAGAGAGATTAAGAGACATGTAATGGGGATTAAGAGAGATCAAGAAAAAATGTTATGGAGAAATATAATCAAGATCGAGAGAGATCAAGAGAAATGTTATGGGGATAGAGAGAGATCAAGAGAAATGTAATGGGGATCAAGAGAGATCAACAGAAATGTAATGGGGATCAAGAGAGATCAAGCCTGAATTGTAATGGGGATTGAGAGAGATCAAGAGAAGTGTTATGGAGAAATGAAAATATGGCTCTCTTTAAGTAGGAGTATGAATTATGAGTCGGTAAGGGTTAATTTTTTTCCACATATGAAATTCAAAACATCAAGGAAATAACAAGTAGGACATCAGTATGACCATTGGTATTGGCATTGTCGGTACATACACATTAAAAAGTAATGACTACCGATGCATGTATCATTATTCATACCACAACAGTCATATCGACACTGGGATAAAAAACATAACAATGCTTTTTTTGATGCAAATATTGATGAAAATTTAAAAAACTTAAATGCTATTGCTTTCCTCTCTTTATTTTTGGTTTTTAACATGGTCTCTCTTGCCTTATTCTTTCTCTCTCTTTCTCTCTTGCCTCCCTTACCTCTTTCCCATTCCTCCCTCTCTCTTGCCCCTCACCTCTTGCCCATCCCTCCCTCACTTCTCCATTGCAAATGTTTTGTTTTAAGCAGGTAAGAATTGCAAGATTTTAGGTTTGGGTTTCTTTATTAATTTGAGTATTTTTGGGGTTTGGTAGCTCCTAATCTATGGTAAATCTTGATCTATGCTTATGTCTGCTACACTCTAATTAGTGGAAATTCTTATCTATTGCTAAACCCTAATTTATATCTCTATGCCAAATCTTAAGCACTAGGCTTCTCTACTCTCCTTTAGGGTTTGAGAATGTGCTTTTGTTTTGTTTAAATATCTATAATGTATTTGCTTTTCTCTCTAATGCATTTGCTTTTTTTTGGTAGGTATTATCTTATTTAGGCCCAACACCTTCCCAAGCACTTGAGGTAAGGTCTTAAACCCTAATCTTTTTGACATTTTATTTTTAGCAATTGCACCCTTGGGGGGGGCTGTATTTCCTTTTAGTAATTTTATACATATTGCTTTATGCATGAGAGGTGTTCTATGCATCGCTCTATGTATGCATAGAGTTCTATGTATTTCTCTAAACATGTATGCATAGAGCTCTCTATGCAAGCATCACTCTATGCATACATAGAGATCTATGCCATTTCTCTACACATGTATGCATAGAGATTTATGCTTTGCTTTATGTGTTTCTCTATGCATAGATAGCTATGCATGAGCTCTATGCATACATAGAGGGACAATGTATGCATGCATGCACAACTCTATGTAGTATAGCTCTATGCATTTAACTATGCATGTCCTCTTCATTAAATGAAAAAATTAAATAGAGATAAGTAAGCATAGACTCACCCTAGTTGATTACTCTTGTTAGAATGCTCCTCTTAGAATGACCTATTTCTCATTAGCATTTGTAAATAAGTGTTCTTTTTAGAGTAGCTAACCCTCATTAAATGTACACTCTTTTTTAGACTATGCAACCCTCATTAAATGCATTGTTTCTTTACTTTTTTATTTTCTACTAATATTCTTTATTATTTACTAACATTCTCTAATTTATTTTTTATATGCAGGGATCTCTAATCTAGTTTTTATGATTTTTATCTTTTTGGTCCCAACACCTTCCCAAGCACTTGAGTTAAGGTCTAAGTAAGCCCTAATATTTTTTACATTCTTTAATTACACCTTCGGGTGTAGGAGGATCTCTATTTCTTTTTATTAATTTCATGCATAGAGCGTAGTGCATGAGAGGTACTCTATACATATTCTATTCTCTATGCACGTATACAGCATGCATAGAGTATAGAGTATGCATGCATGCATAGACAACCTCTATACTCTATGCATGCTTTATGCTCTATGCTCTATGATCTATGCATGTGTACTCTATACTCTATGCATGTGTCCTCTATACTCTGTGCATCCTCTATGCTCTATGCTCTATGATCTATGCTCTATGCATAGAGCATGCATACTCTATACTCTATGCATGCTCTATGAGTGCATAAAGCATGGAACACGCATGCTCTATATGCGTGTATAGAGCATAGAACATGCATGCTCTATATGTGTGTATAGAGCATAGTGTGCATAGAGTATGCATGTTCTATGTATGCATAGAGTATGCATGATCTATGCATGCATAGAGTATGTATAGAACATATATGGCTTATATGCATAGTTTTCCTAACATTGCTCGCATATGATTACCTCATTTTCTTGTATTGTAGGTCTCACATTTTTGAGCCGTGTTAGCTATTCTCATCTTTTGGATGCACTTGAGATAAGGTATTAAACCCTAATATTTTTGACATTATTTTTAGTAATTGGCCCTTGGGTGTGCTAGAGAGCTCTATTTCTTTTTAGTAATTTCATGCATATTGCTCTATGTATAGTTCTATGTAGAGAATAGAGTATACATAATCTATGCATGCTCTATGCATGTATAGAGCATATGGTATGCATGATCTATGCATGCATAGACCATAGAGTATGCATGCCCTATGCGTGCATAGAGCATGCATGCTTTATGCGCATGCATAGAGCATACATAGTATGTATAGAGTACATGGCTCATATAGCATGATCTATGGTTTATATGTATATATTTTCCAACAATGCCTTCATGATTATCTCATTTTCTTGTATGGTAGGTCTCTCAACTTTTTGATTTGTTGGCTCTTCTCACCTTCTGGGTGCACTTGAGGTAAGGTCTTAAACCCTAATATTTTTGACATTCTTTTTAGTAATTACACCCTCGGCGGGTGCTAGGGAGCTCTAATTGTTTTTAGTAATTTCATGTATATTGCTGTATACATGAGAGCTTATCTATGCATACATAGAGTTGTGCATGCATACATAGAGTTACAAGGCTTTATGTATGCATTCAATGCATATGTACATAGAGCCTTGTATAGCTCTATGCATGCTCTCCAATGCATTTCTCTAGAGCTATAAGGCTTAATGCATGAGTTCTATACATGCATACATAGAGCTATAAGGCTTTATTTATGCATGCATAGCTCTATGCATGGCTCTCTCTATGTATAGCTATATGTAGAGCATAGAGAATGCATACTCTATGGATGCTTTAATATGCACTCTCTATACATGCATAGAGCATAGAGTATGCATGATTTATGCTGCATACATAGAGTATGCATAGAGTATAGAGAGCATAGAGTATGCATAGAGTGTGGATAGAGCATGCATAGAATATACATAGAGTATGTATAGAGTGTATATAGAGCATACATAGAGTGTGTATAGAGCATGCATAGAGTATACATAAAGTATGTATAGAGCATAGAGCATAAAGTATGCATAGAGCATAGAGTATGTATAGAGTATGCATAGAGTATACATAGCGCATATGCATATGTTTCTTAGCATTTCTCTCATGATTACCTCATTTTCTTGTCTTTTTCCTGAGCTGTTATCTCTCCTCAACCAACTCTTATGCACAAGCTCTTTTGCTATTGATGCTTAGCTATACATGAGTATGTTTGTTTTGAGCCTTAATCCATGTTTTATTTTAAAGCAACCATGTCTCGTAAATTGACGAGACTACGCGTAGGATAAGATCCATAATTTCTTCTAAATATTGTTCTATGAGCAATGTGAGATAGCTAGGTTGGATCTTACCTCACCCATTCCCAGAGCTCATCGAGTCCTGCCACCCCCAATGCTTGGACTAATTCTAGTGATGTAGAAAGTTCATGATATAGGACTTGTAGGGCAGCCATAGTGGTAGCTACCTTAACGTTAGCAGTGCTAGTGATGGTAGTGGGGCTGGTGGTGGTGATTGGGGTGCTGGTATATGTGGAGGTGGTGGTAGCGATCCTACTACTCCACCATGCCATCCTCCTATACATTTTGTTACTCCACATGCTACTTGAGGTGTCACTCCTACAGCCACTCCAGGTTTCACTCCTAGATGATACTTGCGGGTGTCACTCCGGTAGGCACTCCTTTTTTTCACACTCCCTTTACTCCTTTCTCTCTCCAGCATTAGGGCCCTTTCACTCCTATAGATTCTATGGGTCTATCATCGAGGATGAGAAAGCTGGTAGGGCACTAATGCCACATATGCATCATCTCTATAGTGTACAGTTCAGCCATGATATCCTCACGAAGTGGCACAACCAACTAAATGACAAAAGAATTAAATTCTTGAGCAAATTCATAAAGAGTTCCTAGTGCCAACCCTCTTCGAGAAATTTAAAAACAATTAAATGATCAAGAGAATGGGATATCTTATGAGCCATCGAAGGTTAGAGGTGTGAGATGTAATAAAGGAAGGAAAGAGTAAGTCCTTCATATTTCAACATTGATGATTGGAGAAAGGCTAAGTCAAACGTCCATGGCACCCTAGAGAAGTAAAAGAAACAACGGGAGGCTACTAAAGAATGCCTCAAAGATTTGGGGACTTCTCACCTTGGTGCTGGTGGCACCATGCACTTTCATACCTACTTTGTAGGTTTTCTCATCTCTTTCTTTTTGCAATATATATAATAATGTATGTACGAATTGCTAAATATGTTAACTATTATTCCTTAAATATTTGTAGAGAGAAGTAGTGGGACATGTTTATGCTCAAGAAGAGTATGACTTTGCATGGTCTCATGGAACTACATTATTATTTGATAAGATGGAATATTTGTAGAGAGTAGTGGGGCATGTTTATGCTCAAGAAGAGTATGACTTTGCGTGGTCTCATGGAACTACATTATTACTTGACAAGATGGAATAAAAAGGACACGAGCTCAATTAGGCCCAAATCAACAACTATGCAAGTACATAACATCATAAAATCATATAAATTTTTAGTTTTCCAAATTTTACGCATGACTTTTGTATAAATCTGATTATCTTTTCCATAACTTTATCTTTTTTATGTTAAATTTCTTGGATAAAACTTATGTTTCGATTGATGTAGGGACCTCCAGAGGAGCCACACAATGATGTGGAAGCAGGAGGAGGTTCTAGGCATGATGATCATGAATGAGTAGCTCTTATATAGGCCTTTTGTTTATATATGCTCATATTTTTTGTAAGACTCTTAGCTCTGCTCATATATTTTAAAAAAATAAACAATGTATAAATTTTAAAAGATCCTAGTATTAAGATTTTTCCAAATTTCCTAATATGATGTTTAGAGTTTTATATTGCTTGTGAGGTTCTTAATGTCAATGAGTTACAAAATCTTAAATATGGATATTTGATAACTTTTCAACTTTCCAAATTTTATGCATAAATTTGATTATCTTTTCTATGTCTTTATCTTTAATGTGTTTATATTTAAAGTACCTAGCGAAGTACTATGGGCAAAATGAGACAAGTTAGGGAAAACTACCCCAATCGAGCCCATCTTGCCCAATTGTTTTTGGTAAGAGTGTTAGTTTTTATGACAGTATACAGGAGGTCAGTATAGACTTCAGTGGCCCAATGCATATATTGACATTCTAATGGGAGCTAGCACCAATATATCAGGCACGGCGATAAAGACATCGGTGTGACTGATGAGTATTCCAATTATTATACCAACAGTGCGATATCAACAACGATGTTAACGACATCACACATGGTTTTTGGGAAAAAAACTAAGTCTAAATCGTCGGTATATATAACAATATTAGGCTGATCTCTTGTAATGCTATACATAAAGCACACACCAAAGCAGCTTGGATGATGTAACATGCACTCATGTACATTATCTTACTTTGTTTCTTTTTTTCTTTGGGTTTATTTATTAATTTTTTACCAAGCTAAAATATAGAGGCTAAGTTATACATAGAACTTAAGACTTAGAAACTTAATACATGTATGTATTAATGCATATACATGTGTATGCATAGTTTACTTATGTAGCATGCATGTATCTATGCATATATTTCTTGCCTATGATGCACAAATGCATGCATTGATTAGTGCCTGCATGTGTGGGTGGCTAGTGGGCTATGTAAGTGGGTATCTCCTCAAATGCTATCATAATTTTTGGTAGCTTGAAAGCTTATGAAAACATAGGATCCATAGATAAGGATCGAGAAATACCTCTTTATATAGGTATATATATAGATAGGTATATATATAGAGATTAATGAGATGGCTTGGGGATGGGTTGGCGGTAGGATGAGGATCATCCTTGGCTAGGTTACACCTCTATTTGTGCATAGTCTAGATTTATGAGGAATGGAATATTTCAGTAGCACCATCAACTTTGATGTGGACTATACCTTTCCTAGAGAGGTAAGCATGCTGTTGGACATGCTTATATCATGTGAGGGGTGAAAAATCATGTATGTGGTAGTCTTGGTAGTATGCATCCGGGGTCCTTTGCAAAGAGTATATGAGCACCACAACATACATTTGATGCCATTATATGATGTTTGTAGATGTGGGTAGATTGGTGGAAGTAGAACATTAGGGGGCATTTGGACATATTTTGGGCCTTTTACTAATGAAAGTAATTAGCAACAGACCAATAGGAATAGGGGATTATGCACATTTGGTCTCCTTTGAATATAGGGAGGGAGACTAGGCTATAGGGAGAGGGACTAGGCTTTCAGTACTAATAATTACACTTGTCCCTTTAAAAAAGTAGGGGTTAGGGTAGGTATGGTCCCACCATTTTCATGGCTCAAAAAATCCTTAAAATTTTGAAATTTTTGAGATCCCCCCAGAACTCACATTCCCCCCCAAAAACCTATCTCAAATTTCATTGTAGTCAAAAATTTCATTTTCAAGTCTGCTTTCCCTCTTGAACATCCAAATTAAACTCTTCCTCCCTTTCTCTTCCATCTCTATCTCATTTGCCCAACCCTAATGAAACCATCAAAGCTCGAAACCCTAAACTTTCTCCTCCATCTTAAACTCCCTCCCTTCTCGGAGCTCCATCTCTTTCATCAGGCTCCCGTAAAACCCTAGTCTGCACATCTCTTTCCTTTTTACTCTAACCCTAACCTTTCTACTCTAGCTTCCAAGAAGATATGGCCGCACCAAAAAGACCAAAAGACGAGATTTAGGAGATATCCTTGCACAACAAGAAGGACGATGATGGTGCTTAGGTGGGAGAGGCATCTACAGCTTGGTGCAATCGGTTCAACAGCGAAATGTACTCGGGCACAATTGGAAAGGTTATTTACAAGGCTTCAAGAAGTCAAGCAATGGAAAACTAGTGGCCACGGTATATTATGTTTACACAGCACAAGATATCCATCTTCACCCCAACAAAACTCGATTTCCATATAATTGTAAGTATCGCAGGTAGAAAGGGACATGTGAGATTTTCTGACAGAGATGTTTCAATGTAAGTGAACTTATTTCTTGTTTGCAGATATTTTTCCTTCAAACATGGTAGAGGAGTAGCCTTGGAAATCCTTACTAGAACATTTCAAGCATTGCATATATAGACATTGATGAGGCAATGTTTTCTTGTAAAACAAGTGCATAACTTCTTAAGGAAAAGGTCTTCTTTTACTGGCACTCCTATTTGGTGCCAAAGCAGGATGATGGATTTGGTAAGCTACAGATAATCACATCTCCACCCCTATCTTATATAGAATGGCCAATTCCAGATGCTTGGACTGTAATGTTCATGAAATCAAAGATGCTTTGTGATATACAAGGGTCTAAAGTTTGCAAAGCCCTCTCGATATGTGAGTCTTAGTTGGGTATGCCCAATACATCTTCTTGCCAAAATGTTCAATCAATTTTGTTTCTCACAAACACCTACCATGTTTGTGTGGAAGAAGGTATTAGGTGATGACATGATAGCCTTACTTGGAGACCAGTGGAGGACTGTAGATGAGATACATAAGGATGACACATTCAAGTGCAATATAGTAGAATCTAGTGTCTCATTTTGGTATCTCAAAGCTCGTGCCACACTACACATGCGCTTCTATTATGAGCGGTGGATGAAAAAGAATAGTTGTTGGGTCCCAATGCAGGCAGATGAACAAGTTGTTTTGCCTCTCGACGACATATGTGTTTGCTTGCCCAGTGGTGCAGTGGAAGTTGTAGGTACAAGTAAATATTGGAGCCTCCTAAATATTAGAGAGAACCTCAATATGGTGGGAGGTGAGGATATTAGTAGAGCACAATTCAAGGTGAACAATAGGAGCATTCGAAAATGACTAAAGCCAAAGACCATGGTAGATCCCGATTGGGATGTTAATGGTATATCGCTTAGATAATGGGGATTCTGAATTTTGTGAATTTTCAAGCTACTTCAAGTATGTTAATTTTGTAAAGTCCTTGCCCTCAACAAAAAAGTGTACTGAGCAGCAATGAATTTTTGTCTTGTAACAGCTATGAATTTAGATTTTTATATTAAAGTTATAATATAACTCAACAAATTTACTCTAAAGTTGTCTTGTATGTGCACAATAATGGTCAGCTCAGTGTAGGTACTAGGGTTCCTATTCCAAAATGGTTTAGTGGCACACACAGATTTACAACACATGGTTTTTTTATGTTGATGGTTTCAGAGTCTATCCAAAATAGTATATAAAGACCAGTCCATGAGAGAACATAATATCTTACAACTTATAAGCTCTATACAAAAGCTGCCCATGGATGCAAATTCTTCTAATGAGAGGATTGTTCCTATAGCAAGGTTGCTAGGCCATCTATTTTAGCTATTTCTTCTGATGATGACTCCTATTCCTCTGTTAGGGATACAGATGATCAACCTATCCAGATATCTGAAAGCTTCAAGAAAGACCTTGAAGATGTAGACAAACTGATAGATGAAGCCAAAGAGGTGCATCAAAGAATTCTTCAGATGAACAACCCAGAGAAGAAGATGGAGGAAAAATTTGTCATGCAAAATTAGAAAGGTCTTGTATCGAGGGACTTAGGCCCAATAGAAGTCATTATAAGACTCGTACACTGAACTGTTATATCTTAGCAATGACTAATGTGATGAAAAATTTCTACATGGACATGTGTCTACTCTACAGAGTACTCATAATAATTTTGAAGCAAACATCTTTAAAATTCAGTTTTAACCAAAGATAAGTTATGAGAATAAAAATTGTCAACAATCTATTTTATTATAGCAAAGCACAATACTCACAAAATACAAAAATGAGTAGGGCTCAATAAAAATATAGAATGTTTATACAAAAATGAGCCGAGCTCAATAAAAATACAGAATCTTTACAACGTTGTGTCTGGACATATACAAAATGCCTCTAAGTGGTTTCAAGCTCTGTAGCCTCAGCCTTGGCCTCCTCCTTTGACTCAGCCTTCGGCACCTTGGCCTCCTCCTTTGAGCCAAAAATGAGCCGAGCTCAATAAAAATACAGAATCTTTACAACGTTGTGTCTGGACATATACAAAATGCCTCTAAGTGGTTTCAAGCTCTGTAGCCTCAGCCTTCGGCACCTTGGCCTCCTCCTTTGTCTCGTTTGTTGTCGGCACCTTGCCTTCCTTATCCTTGCCCTTGCATGCAAATGGAAGGTTCCTCTTTGCCCTTGTCCTTGCTTCCCTTCTCAGGGACTCCTTGTTTAAAGCTGAAATGCTTAATAGGGAAATGAAATAGTATCTTTTTTCTCTTCTTTGATGCACTAGTGCTGCCAGCAACAACTGGTGGAAGTGGTGAGTCAGGGTCATCAGGCATAATTGCATTGTTGAGGATAATGTTTATCACCTTTGCCTGTGCACTCCACAGCCAAAACTCGTCTGAGCGAACAAACTACAAAATAACATAAAAGTCATTTAGAATAATGTGGGATCTCTCATGAAATGAACATAGAGAAATTATATTACAGTGACACAAGAAACTTACACAGCTGTCAAAATTAGTGTACTTGGAAAGGAGGAACTTCCAAAAATTTGCAACTACGTGCCAGCCACCACAAGAGTGTGAATCCTTTTGCATAGGAACGGGTTGGTTGAGAAATTTTCACTCTATATCTTTTTTCAATTCAGGACATCGAGATTCAATCAATGCAACCACCCTCTTACATGCCCTACAGTCAATAATTAAAGAATGACTTACAATCAACAATTAGGAAGTAAGAAGGAAACGATATAAAGTATAATGACTTACAATTTAGACTGTCCGTGCATTCCGAGAAGGCTATTCATAAAAATTGTCGGGCATTTCACCACATTAATTAAACAAGCAGACCAGTGCCCTCTGAAATTACGAAAGAACAAAAAATATAAGAAACCTAACACATGCAACTAATAACTTAAACTCCATCAACAGCTTGAAATCCAAAGAAAATACATACTTCTCTATACATGGCAACACAACAAAGCAGGTACCCAGACTAACTCCCTGAAAATAAGGAGCAAGGTCCTCTTCAGACCTCGACGGGTCAATCACGATAGTTGATACCAAAGGATCACAAATATATACTTGCTTTGGCTGGTCTGGCAAAAGCTCTTTCAATAGTACCCTACAGATTGAATCAAAAACATTAGGAAAGGGAAAAAGAAATCAAAATAAGAAAAAAATCAAAAAAGGCAAAGAGTACACACCGTAAATACGTAACCACAATACTGTCATTGATCTCTCTATTCTTTTCAACAAGCATATAAACATCCGTTGGAGTGATATGGAGGTACTTCTCTTGCTCGGCATTGTACAAGACATTGCATATGATCTGACCAGGCACCACCTTAAGTCTATCGTTATTCTCTCCCTCCAACTTCATAAGGTTTTCTACCAATTCATCCCTAATGACAATCTCTTCTAATAATGTCTCCTTTCCCTTCAGATCCACCCCCTTTACAAGCCTCTTCAGCCCTTGTGGACCTGGTGTGTTTTCACCTCTTCAATAACCACCTTGTCAAAGCAGCCCTGGAAGATCTGGAACCAAAATTGGATTTGGCCGCGCTGGCATTGTACAAGACATTGCATATGATCTGACCAAGCACCACCTTAAGTCTATCGTTATTCTCTCCCTCCAACTTCATAAGGTTTTCTACCAATTCATCCCTAATGATAATCTCTTCTAATAATGTCTCCTTTCCCTTCAGATCCACCCCCTTTACAAGCCTCTTCAGCCCTTGTGGACTTGGTGTGTTTTCACCTCTTCAATAACCACCTTGTCAAAGCAGCCCTAGAAGATCTGGAACCAAAATTGGATTTGGCCACGCTGGCACTGAAACTCTCATGATGGTCTGTTTCGTGCACGCCATTGCAGTACTAGAAAAGAGAAGGCAGAGTAATTAGCCAAAAGTCACAATACGACCAGGATCCACCGCACGATAAGGTGAATCCAAATGTGTACCAATGTTCATTTCGCGCACGGTGAACGAAACAAGAACTTATCAATAAAATTCACCCAACCATCCATGGAATGATATGTCGATTTGAAAACATGGAGAATGGCCATATCACACCATGAACGAAATCAACGAAAGAAAAGGGGAAGAGAGAACTTATCGATAAAATTCACCCAACCGTCCCCACGGAGCGATATGTCGATTAGAAAACATGGAGAACTGCCATATCGCACCGTGAATGAAATCAGAGAAAGAAAAGGGGAAGAGAGAGAAAAACTTACAAGCGCTTGAAACAAGGGCTGGGATGGATGGATTCAGCGAGCTGCATGAGCAAAGCGTGGAGAGACGCAATGGAAAAAAATCATGGAAAAAAAAGCGTGGAAAAGAAAATATTCCTCCTTTTTATAGAGCAAAATGCAATCATGACATTGACTGCATCAGCCCTACATGTGGCACTTCGTGAATCGACTGACTTAAGCCCTACCACACATGGCATTCAATCCTCAATCATGTGACGTCAGCCCTATTATTAGACCTATATAAAGATGCTGTGAGTTTTTTTTCTGCTTTTCTCTATGATCGAAATATTCTCGCCTTCCATACCGTTCCACGGTGCGAGTTGGCTTTTTCCACGGCCCATACCATCCACGGTGCGATAGTTGCATTCGCACTTTGTTGCTTTCCCCTTATCGCATGGTGAACGATTTCCACCTGAATCAAAGCAATGATGGAGGTTAAGGGTTCTCACTTGTACAATGCTACAGATGATGTGGATGATTTATTGCTAGAGGAGATTAAGGATGAGCCCAGCGCCACAGAGCATCTCTTTCACTACAAGGAATCAGGCTCATACCCGCGGAAAATGACTTGTGGGAAAAAAGTAACGGGCCTGTGTATCATTGCAGCCAAAGACATGCATGTAAAAGTGCGTGTATAGAAGCAGTCAGACGCACTAATATGAGGACGTATACACGCGTTTTGTCAATTTAGCTGTGCTTATACACATGCATTTCACAAAGTATCCACGTATATACACGCGACTTTTACAGATTTGACGCATCTATACACGCGAACAGAGAGCAAAAAAAAAAATCCAGAGAGTGCTATTTGGTACCTGAATGCTGTTCCAGCATTCCAGCACCCAATAGCACTCTCTGGATTATTTTTTGGGTGCATTATTGCACCATCCAACGAGGAAGATTTAGTGCATTGTCATTACACGATTCAAGAATGACATGAATGCATACATTGTCAATACACATGAATGCAATACTATCATTCACGATTTAATATTACTATCAAAATTTTATGTGTACACATATATACAAGGGAGTCCATATGTCGAAGTAGCCCATGGCTTCAGTTACAAAAATATATATACAACCACATTCTCAATATGGAATGTGATACTATAAGTCTGAGTACTACTCAGACCCAGATGATGACCCGCTGCTCCCTCCATGATCAGATAAGCTCACATCGGTATACATGTCCGATGAGTAGTGCTCACGTCCAGCAGAAGCAGTGACGGCAGGTGGATCATCAGCAGGTGCAGCAGCAGCTTGGGCCTGTTCAAGTAATATATAGTATATAAGTATATATATATATGTAATTCAATAAACCAAAATCATTCGTTTAGAGTTTTCAAGTATATAACTGGGCCAGGATGGCACCCAAAATGATTTAGCATCTCCATCATCCAAGTGCCGTACGCAAATGGATCGGATGAAGAACCTGGATCTATGAAGAATCTGCAAAAATAAAAGTATATACATGAAGGATCCATGAAGGGAAACACTCTATGTATCAAAGCACAGTCGCCATGAAGGGAATCACTCTATGTATCAAAGCACAAATGCAAGCTAGCACATATGATTTTGTGAAGGCAAGCCATATGCAGATGGGATCATCTCTCTCTTGAGTTGGATCCCAAGCATGAGTGAAACACAGTCGCGTGTAAAAACCCATCCAAAAATGCGTGTATATGCACGTGAACAGTCTGTGCAAACAGGGTACACGCAGACATACATGCGGCCTGCGTAAAAAAAATTTTGAAAACGACCGACCACCACCAACAAATCTTTCTTATAAAAAAAGCCTAGACTATCACAATCGTTCACAAAAGTACTGAAGCAGGCACGACCAGAGAAGGACGGAGACAATTGCATAAGGAAAAGAGACAATCGCATAAATAAATGGAAGGAAAGAGAGAGGACAAAGGACAAACTAACTCACCTCTGAAAAAGTGAGTCTTCTTTTTGGTTGGTTTCCTTCACCCGTGTCTGCTCCTTGCACCCATGTCTGCTCCTTGCACTTGGCTTTAGTGCTCTGTTGGAAGAGGCGATGACGAAGGAGAGGAAAGCTGAGTTTGAAAATGGTTTTTTGGAGAAGGCGACGGGTTATTTTAGGTATAGACAGGTGGTCGCGTATAGGAGCGCATGTATTTTCACGTGTATAATAAAACAGTCGCGTTTATACACACGATTTTAAGAATGTAGACGCACTGTTACATGCGATTTTAAGGATGTAGACGCACTGTTACACGCGATTTAAAACAGTGAGATGCGCTTTTACACACAATTAACACAAGATAAAGCCACATTTATACATGCAATTTTAAGGATATAGATGCACTGTTACACGCGATTAACACAAGATATAGAAACTTTTTATACTTTCATTAAAAACTGATTATGATTATGTGTTTGCTCTTTTGTACATAGGATGTCATCCACCTCCTCAAGCAGTTCTGGTGAGGATGAGATAATGTGTCATCGTAATCGTGATGTGTGGTTGGGAGGACAAAGGATCAAGTGTATGTGTAATCGATGTCAAGGATGCATTGTACGAGCGCGTCGAATTACCTTGAATCACATCTCCATGTATGGAGAATGGAATCAAACAGGTTTAGAGGTGAGTAGATGTAAATTGATAGTATTCAAATGACTCATGGTATCCAAATTAAATTAATGGAGTTGTAATATATATACTCTAATTGAAGCCTCTAATTGAAGCAGGATGCAGTACCACACCCTAACATGTTGCCCTACGCGCGGCGAGAGCACGCAAAGCGTCGACGAGATGATGGAGCTTCAGGATCTATTGTCAAAGATGAGTGGGAAAGGGATGACAATAGCCCTGCACCCCACGAAGTTGTGGAAGAGGAAGTGTTTGATGATATGGTGCGGTATCTTTTTAGGGATGATCCCAAAGGTATGGATGACGATGATATGGAACAAGAGCATCTTTACAAGACTTCATCGACACCGGTTTTTGAAGGGTGCACATTCTCTATTTTACGTGCTTCACTTCAACTACTCAATATACAAACAGTTTATGGATGGAACAATGCAAGTCTTGACATATTATTAAAGTAAGCATTCTAACTTGCAAATTTAAATTAGTGGTTTAGGGTTAAGGGTTTAGGGTTTAGGGCTAATTGATGATATTGGATGCAGGCTATTATCAAACATGCTTCCAAAGGGGAATAGACTACCCACCTCAAGAGACATAGCGAGGCACTATGTGACATCTCTTGGAGGATTGGATTATGATCGCATACATGCATGCGTCAATGATTGCATTCTCTTTCGTGGGACGCATAAGGAGGCTCGACATTGTCCCACTTGTGGTGAAGCAAGGTATAGAACAGATGTGAAGAGTTTTGATGTACCTCGTAAAGTCTTGCGACACTTTCCTATAATTCCTCGCATCAAACACACTTTCCTATAATTCCTCGCATCAAGTGCAAATCCATAGTAGAGCTCATGTCATGGCATTCCTCACATCGATCGCAGATGATGGCATGTGGAGAATTCCCACAGACACTCTTGCTTGGAAGTCTATTGAAGATGAGTGGCCCAGCTTTAAAACAGAGCCCAAAAACTTGAGACTTGGCCTAGGTATGGATGGAGTGAATCCATTTGGTTTCAAAAGCACCGCATACAGCGTGTGGCCAGTTGTGTTGGTGAATTACAACCTTCCACCATCAATGGCGATCAAGAAGGGACATCTTATGTTATCCCTTCTAATTCTAGGGAAACATAAAGTCAAGCATATGGATGTTTATCTCGAACCATTGATTGATGAGTTGGAGGAACTATGGAGAGGTGTTGCGGTGGTGGACATTAGTAGGCCTCCCTCCTCTCGACACTTTGACTTAAAAGCAGTGTTGATGTGGACAATGCATGACTTTCCAGGATACAACAATTGTTCTGGTAAGAATTCTAATTACCTCCCTATTCTAATACTATTGGCTATATTAATTATAACTATTGACTTTATTATTCTAACTTTTATTTATATTTTAACAGGTTTGAAAACATCGGGTAAACATGCATGTCCCGTTTGTGGCCCTTCATTAGTACGTGAGTATGCTGACGGGTTGTGTAAGACCATATTCGATAATCATCATCGATTTCTTCCGTCAGATTATCCTAAATATGTTGCTAGTAAGAGTAACATTCCTCCACAAACACTTTGTGTGCAAAAGATTGGAAGCGTATTTGGGAGTCTACAAATGTTCTTCCTCCCCAGATGGCATGAACAGGTACAGTAATGTTTTTCAATCTTGGTTTGTGTAGTCTCTAATTGGATTAAAGATCACATAGAGCAATCCCTTATGTAGGTACTCCATTTTTTTCGGCTACCATATTGGACCCATCTTAAGATCAACCATCTTCTTGATCCCATGCACATCTTCAAGAATGTGGGATCTGGTATTTGGGAACATGTTATTGGTAAACGAGACAATGTTAGCGTACAGGAGGACTTGCAAGTCGCAGGACGTATGCGTCAAGCTTCGCCACGAGAGGAGGGTGGGCACGTTCATCTTCCGCCTACACCATGGAGGACTTGCGAGTCGCAGGACGTATGCGTCAAGCTTCGCCAACGAGAGGAGGGTGGGCACGTTCATCTTCCGCCTGCACCATGGATTATATCAAAGAAAGAATGTGGTAGAAAAAGGGCCTAATGCAACGATAAAACGCCATGCAAGTGGCTATGTAACTATTGACTCTACAAAGTTTTGGCAAACAAAGAAAGATAGGCTCGTATTGCCACAACAATGTGAGCAGGTATGCATTTTTTTACTAATGTGTTTCATATACATATATATCTAAGCTCGCGTACCCCTTGACTTTTGATATGCTAATTAATTACTGCAGTATGTGTATTTGAGTAGGTTATCTATCTGCCAATAATGCATGACATTAAATGGTGGTACGTCATCCCTATTGCACCACGTTCCAAAGTGATGTATAATACATTCACTGATATGGAGCATATGGAGGATGTAACAAGCCGCAATGAAGATGATGTCGAACATGCCAATGAAGATGTTGTGATCAATGATCAAGAAATAAGAGATGATCATGATAATGAGGATGAGTGTGCCATTTCTCATGATCATGAGGATGGCCCTACCATTGAGGATGATGGTGATGTTGATCAGGATGATCAGGGCATCGATACCATTATCAATGGACAAAATATCGATAGTGGAATAAATTTAATCGTAGCCTTACAAATTGATCAAATGGATATTGATGTTGATCGTTTGGCAAGGATGGATCTTATTGAAGATGAGATCGAATCCTAACCAATCCATCACTGTATCGTTCTAAATTGATGACATTTCTATTGTATATGTTGTCTTTTAATTATCATCGCATGATTTATTTTTGAATATATTTCATTGTTGTAAATGCATGTAGTGGGATTGTGTAATGATATATACTGTAATGTACTATGAGATGGTTTAAAGAAAATGGTTTTTAATTTTGTAAAGGAATGGAGTTTTTCTTAATAAAGTTCTCGCGTGTAATAAAGCGTGTCTAATTGCGTATATATACACGCACTGATACACGCGTGTATAATTACGTGTATAGTTGTACTGATACATGCGTTCTGAAACCAGTATACATGCGAATTAGATGCCAATATACACGCGCTGGTAGACGCGTTTCTGAAACCAATATACACGCAAATTTAGATGCCAATATACACGCGCCCGATACTACTCATATACATGCGCGACTATACACGCGCTCGTAACTTATCGCGTGTATGGCAGCAGTGTCTTATAGTGTTTGATCTGCTGAGAAGGGCTGGGTAGGAGAAATCCCTTTCCCATGTAGAGCTTGTGTTCATTATTCCTTTTAGTCTGAAGGAGATTATTAAGGACATGGCAAAAAGGACATCCCTGGGAGGGAGAGTGGATAGAGTATTGCAGGTTGGTCGGCCATCTCGGATGGGTCCATTACGTATGCCCACATGTTAATCCGCCTTGCACAGTCACCTCGTCTCAGAATTCAAGCATGTCGAAGTGGTGGAACACTTACTCAGATGATCAACGTATCAAGATTTGTGTTAACATGTGCCTAGTGTTGCATGGTAGGAAATGCAGGTTGCTAGAATATCATTTTGGGTTTGTTGCCTATCTCTTTCTTCATGCTAATGAGGAGGATTACACAAAAGAGAAGCTCAAAGGAAGGACTGATAAATCAAAATAGTCCTTTATTTCAAGTGCTTAGTCTATAGAAGAAGAGGTCTTGGACCTTGTGTTTGAGAAGGAGGAGGAACTCCTCAGCATAAATTTTGATGTGGCAGAGTTTAAGGACTCCACCATCATTGATGAAGGAATGTCATCCATCCATGGGGAGCGATGGACGTCCAATTTTGTCATCCTTGGGCTACCATCCTTCCTAATTAATGGGAAGTATTACCTCCTCCTCTCCCACATTAAAAAACTCTACAATTTTAGGGAGGATTATTGTCTTGCTATGAAGCTGCATCCGGTGTTCTCGATGTAGAGAATGAGCATAAGGATGAATTTCTCGCATTGGACACAGAAGTGACAGAAAACTTCTTAGAGGCCCTAGAAGCAATATCCTTGTGCTTTAAAAAAGCCAATGAGAATGAAGCTTCTCTTCCTTCTTCAAAGGAAGAATTTCAAGCCCTTCAGTAGGATATGGGCATTTCTGAGTTTGGCAAGGAACTTGTTCCCGAACTTGACCAAGAAAATGAGGAGGGCTTCATCAACCTTTGGGATGCAGCCAAGTTGGAGGAGGATGAGAACCAGAAGAGGTAAATTATTGCTTGTCTGTTGCCTGAATTAATTATTTCTTTAGTTTGTCTAGTTTAATTCTTATTGCTTCAGTCTGTTTGAATTATTTCTTACTTTAGTTTGTTCCCTCCTAGTTCTTTGTCAATGCACATAGAGCTTGACAACGTCGATGGATTTCTTGGACAAGGTGGTGCTGGTTGTGCAAGAGTTGGGCAAGATGCCGCTCTTGCACACTACGTCTCTTCTATTGACAAAAATATATTTATTATATATCATAGCAAGTACTCCAAGGATGCAGAGATTCCACTCCTTACACTGAAATCCCTATCTAGGTATATAGGGTATGCATTTATACCTTATAATATACATAAAGTCATGCTTATAGAGAAGTCTACTACCATCCGTATCTTTGGATACGGCCCTGGTTTTTGGCCTTCTCGAGCAGGTTATTTCCTATGTTATTCAAGCTATGTCCTAGGTGTAGGAGTGGAGAATGTAAAGTCACTCAAGGGCTATAGTCGTAAGAGGTTTTCGTTATAGAGGGAAAATGCCTACCAAAGAGGGGGAGCAAGAAGAGAAGAGACTCAAGAGCAATCAGCTCTTTTAGTTGTAAATATTTTCACTATAAATCTTCAATATAATGGAATGGTGCAATTATTTTTTATTTTCAAGTCAAAAAACTCTACAACTTTCTTCTAAATGTTTACTTCCTAAGTCAAAAATATTTACAACTTTATTCCAAATACTTTCAATTTCAAAGTGCTCTTTCTACTTCCAAATTCTTCCTATACATCTTCGTGAAGATTTCCATGCTGCATGATGTGCTGGTCATGTGCCAGCTTTCAACTTTAGTGATCTTCTCTTTTTGGCATTATTTCGTGCTGCCCTTACTAGATTACTCATATGTGCCCTTTCCATTTTGATAATTTTCGTCCAAAAGTGTATCTATAAAACTGGTTAAACATCTCCTTGAGGTAATTTGTACAAGTCTTCCCCCCTCCATGTCGAGTGTTTTTAAAATATACTCCTCTAGCTTGATAGTGAGATTTCTCCATTCCTTGTATGCTCCACATGTCCAAAGAACCATTCTCATTCATGAAGTATGCATGAGCATAAAGAATGTGCTGCACAAAAATTAAGAGAGTCAATAGTTATTCATACTCCTTTCTTAATATCTAGCAGGAAGGAGAAAATATGTTTACCATCATGTAGTGCGTAATGTTGGTTTCACCCCATGTATAAACCATGGACTTCGTAAAATTAGAAAGCTTGTCTTGAAATTTTATGTCGCTCCTTTGTGGTTGTCCTGCTTTTGGTAAAAAGTTTCACCATCTAACCAAACCTTCTCACATAGAATTACAAGGTTGGAATTGGTGCAGTCAAATGTTGTACATTTGCATAAATCCTTCCATAAGTTCCAAGGCTTGGTTGAGTCCTTGGCATTTTTTGGCTTCTCCAAAAAATGTCTTGCTTTATTTCCACTCATGGACACTTGTTGTACAACCTCATGATTCATGCCAGAGGTCTTTTTGTTAACAGTAATCTGCACATTGCCACCATGGCACCCAATTGAGTTGAGTAGTTGCTATACTTTATGAAGAGCTTCTTCTTGTCGTTCTTTGCCTTGCATGGTAAATGCATAATCTATGTGACACTTGAGCAAATAGTTAAACACATGCATGAATGCATGCAGTGTATAGAAGTGGACATTCTTCAGTTCAAATGGAATTATACGATTCCATTATGGGTCTCTCAAATGCCTGTTTGGCATAGCTAGCATGTTCGCAGACAAGACACCTCCTGTTAAATTTACAGAGCAATGTGATGAGCTATGGTGGATCAAATGCTAGAAGCAACATTATTAACAAAGAGATTAGTGATAATTAAGATGTGATTAGTGAGCAATTAATTGATAGCTTAATGTAGGCATGGATAATCAAAAACCAGCAAATTCATATTAGGCCAATGCCTCAATTTATAGAGTTTACATCCGAGCATCCAATCCCACTGATTTCTCCTTGACTCACTCCACCTCTTTTGCCTGATTCTCTCCACCTCTCCTCCCAGAATATCTCCACACCTCCTAAATCTCCTCATGCTACCCTTTATTCTCTCCGAGTAGATACTTCTCACCTTTTCATAGCTTCTCTCACATTTACAGATTCTCTTTTACAGCCTCTTGCTAAGGGCTTATTCCCGCACACACCCTATTCACTTGTATATTTCAACACCTCCCCTCAAGTGAATTCTCCTAGCACACCCGGACCCTATACCAAGTTTCCCTCTTACTTGATAGTCCGTGACTAGTGCCTAGCACACCTCCCCTCAAGTGAATAATCCTAGCACATCTGGACCCTATACCAAGTTTCCTTCTTACTTGATAGTCCATGACCAGTGCCTCAAGTCCCTAAACTCTTGACACTCTCTCTCTCTCTATGTGTCCAAGGCTACTACAAGTGCCCGTGACCTTGACTAAAGTGCTCACACATACATTTACCACATGGCCTACATCATCGGTGGCTCAGAGGTGGTTTTACTCTGTTGGGGTAGGTTGCATTGGATTGTGGGTTTTCTCTCTCTCTCTCTCTCTCTCTCTCTCTCTCAAAGATTTTCACATGGCTCCTCACTTCTTGGAGCCTCACATCTTTTGTCGTCAGTCTTCTTGTCGTGTCAGCTTCCCTTCACGTGTCTATGTCTTCCTTTTCTTTCAGTCTTCTTGTTTGTTGGCAGCTTCTCTTCACGCGTCAATGTCTTCCTCTTCTTTCAGTCTTCTCTTGTCTTTCAGTCTTCTTGTTGTGGCAGCTTCTCTTCACGTGTCCATGTCTTCCTTCAATGCTTCCTCTAGCTCTTCTTCTCGGTGTTGATCTTCCTCTTGGAAAGAGATATTCTTCTTCTTTCATGGCTGGGGCCATGAGCTTGACCGTCAGTTCTTGCTCCATGTGAGCAACATGTTTTAATGTATTGTTGATAGTTCTTTTGGGCTTTTGATGTCTATCTTGTGTCATTATGCAATGCAAACCCAAATCTATGTGGGAGGTCTTGCCTCTTGCCTTATTCTGGACAAGGGTAGTGTCTGATCCCATTTTTACAATGATGTAATGTGCCCAATACATAATGCATATAGCATTCATTCTTATGCACATTCCCAAATGCAACTCTTGCTGTGAATTTGTGTGTGGGTTAAATACAAGATGATGATTACCACAAATTTATTAGCATAATTTTACCAGAAATTAAACCACGGGTAACAAATCTGTACGGAATGGTTGGAGTATCAAACCATCTCCGATTTGCAATTTGAAGTTATAGGGATCTATATCAAATACCTAATGGTTAATTTAAACCCTCAATTGTACCAAAATATAGTGATTAGTACTTATTAATCACTGATTAGCAAATTAATCCTCTGTTTTGTGTGTAAAAAATAGAGTATGGGGGGAGTCCAGATCTGAGGCCTTAGAGTTCAAATGAGCTCAAATCCTTTCAAGGCCATCAATAGCAATTAGTCTAGTAGAGGATTAAGCCAAGAAACACAAGATTTGACCAATCATTGAATGCTTAATCTCTATTTTACCAAAGTCACCTACAGATTTCATGAAGAGCTTGGATCTCATTGTAGACTTGATCAAATCAAAATCTGTCTTCACCAGCTTGTAAAGCACCCTTGAAAACCCCTAGGGCCATGAGGAATTAGAGCAACTTGATCTAGAGAAGAAGACATTTCATTTTTCCCTCAGTAAAATGGCGCCTGTTAAATCGCAATTTTCGTGAGCTTCGCTTGGTGGTTTGACGTGCCGATTTGATGGGCTGTGGACTGTGGGGAGGCTAGCTATGCTTGCCTAGAAGCACTTGCCCTAATGTTGTTCTTCAAGGGAGATTAAGCCCCTCCACTAGTAGATGGGGGTGCAAAGAGCTTGTTGAAAACAACTAAAAAAAGAGCTTGTTGAAAACAACTAAAGAAGAGCTTGTTGAAAACAACTAAAAAAGTGATTATTTCTTAATCATCTACTAACCCTAATTGGCAAGATAATGGGCTCATAAATTTGATGGATTCTAGGCTAGGCTTTGATACCATGTTAAATTTACAACAATGTGATGAGCTATGGTGGATCAAATGCTAGAATCAACATCATTAAGAAAGAGATTAGATGATAATTAAGACGTGATTAGTGAGCAATTAATTGATAGCTTAATGTAGGCATGGTGGATCAAATGCTAGAATCAACATCATTAAGAAAGAGATTAGATGATAATTAAGACATGATTAGTGAGCAATTAAGCTATAATTAGTGAATAATTAATTGATAGCTTAATGTAGGCATGGATAATCAAAAACCAGCAAATTCACATTAGGCTAATGCCTCAATTTATAGAGTTTTTTACATCCAAGCATCCAATCCCACTGATTTCTCCTTGATTCACTCCACCTCTTTTGCTTGATTCTCTTCACCTCTCCTAGAATATCTCCACACCTCCTAAATCTCCTCATGCTACCCTTTATTCTCTCCCAGTAGATACTTCTCACCTTTTCACAGCTTCTCTCACATTTACAGATTCTCTTTTACAGCCTCTTGCTAAGGGCTTGTTCCCGCACACACCCTATTCACTTGTATATTTCTCTCAGTTGTGTAAGAAAAATGTCGAGAGAACAAGATTATTGATGTCATAACCTGCAAGGTAAACTCAGAGGTCCAAACATGGCTCAGAGGAGGCACAAAGGCATGGCTTAGAGGTTCTTATGAACATGGAATACCAATACAAGAAAACTCATGCGACACCAAAATTGATGATCATCACACTGATTATCAAATTAAAAATAATATGTACAAAAAGTAGAATACATGATTCACAAAATAAAAAATGATCATCATCTTCACACCACCACTCAATCCACCAGCCATATGACACTTTAGTTAAACAATTGATTGAACACATCAATTAATCCCAACGTCATCTTGAGATGATATAGACAACCCATAAATATTCAAATAACAGCCACACACATGTTTGCTAGGTGTAAGTACCCCGAGAATCACCCCTCCATACTGAAACAAATAGTGGAGGCCTGAAAGCATGCCATATAAAGGCATCCCTGATATACAGTTGCATAAATGCATGAGAGGATGGCTTTATGATTAGTGTGGAGGGAAGACTAGATCTACACAAAATGCATATACAATGAACTAATCAAATGAATGTATGTAAGATGAGTCTAAGTTTCCCATACCACATAGGCACGTTCCACATACACACATAGGATGGTAAAAAGATAAAAGACATAAATGTGTCTAGAGTAAGTATATGAAACCAATCTGATGTCCTATACCACCATATTAATTCCATACATCACTTCCTTCAGAATAGAAGTTTGAGGCGGAGTAGCCAGTTCCCTCCGAAACATAAATTTCGACACAAATTTTCTCTATCTAGAAATTTTATTTAAGTTATTAAACTTGAACTAATCTTAATGTTGAGTATATGGTTTATTAATTAGGTCCTTAGGTTGGAAAAATATTATAGAAATACTTATGAAAAAGTTATATAAAAGGTAGTGAATATATACATATACATACATCTCGACATTGTGGTGTCATTGAAATTATCTGTCAAAAGAATTTTGACACTCAAAGGTACGTGAGTTGTTTAAAAAAATCCACATGAAACTTAACATTATAGTAGATAATTTGATTATGGATAAGAAATACTGACCTTGAGTTGAAAAGTTACTAGAGAGGGTGTGAGATTATAAATGAAGAGTACATAAATTTGATTTTTTCAATATATCAAAAGTTTAAGCGTAAATATGAATGTGAATGACTAGTAACGATTCTAACAATCTTTATTATGTAAACAAGTCTAGATGATGAAAGATTAATTTACATTTTAAGTTAAAATAAACTTAAATAATAAATATGAAACTCAAGTGTAAGAGAGTCGTACCTTTTTATATATATTCAATTGCAGTGATGTTCTACCTTGAGAAAAATGAGAAATAATGTGAGTGGATTGAAATATAATTATTCTTCCAAACGTAACTAGGGCTATATTAAATTATAACTTTATAAGAAATAAAACTTAGAGTAGTATGAATTCAAATTCTATGCATAATTATTTAAGCATAATCATTATTGTAAAGATGGAAAAGAGAAACTTACTTGGAGAGTATTTATATCACTATCTGAAAAATAAAACTTACATAGAGATATTAGAAGAATTATTTACTAAATTATGGAGGATAGCAACTTACTTGCAAGTGTCGAATAGCTTTTCTACAAAATACATCATTAAAAGGACATAAATATTGCAAGCATATGTGACGTTTTAATTTTTTTATTATTAACATTATGGAAAATGGAGAAACTTACTTGGGAGTGCTAGAATCATTCTAAAAAAGAAATATTATTACATGTACTACATGGTACAAAATAATTTAAAAGTAGTTCCAGGATTCGTATATCTTAAATTAATTATTGTCAATTTTAAGCATATAATGCAATGAATGAATGGGTTGAATACATACTCATATGATGTTGGGGAAGCACATCTACATGGTAAAGTGTTAGATAAACAAATGTAGATAGGACTGATGCAACTAATATTCACGGATAGAAAAAATTGACCTCAAGGTATGATGAGTTGAGATAAAACAATAAAAGCGATCTTCAAATATCACAACAATAAAAATATGAAAACTCTTAAAGTTTCGGACATTGTTGTAGATATCCTGAAAATATTGTAATCTCTACATCACAAAAATAATTAGACTGGAACAAATAATTTAGGGTCTCTCTTCTAAGCCTTGAAGGAAGGTCTTGGAGCAAGATTTTTGGTCTCTATGATCTAAGGTCTTACTCTCAAAAGTTAAAGCCTTTTTGTAAGATTCCTCCATCCGGCTTTTGAGGTGTGCAGGTGTAAGAACCTCCCCTTCTGATCTTATAATTATTCCCCTCTCTGAAATAAAAGAAACATCCTATTTTACCTATTTTGGCCTAGAGAGACAAAATATTATAGAGAGAGGTTATTCAATTTTTAGATATTTTTTGATGAAAAAATATCTCTTCTTATTAAAATAAATTCCCCGAACAGAAGTTCAAAAAGATTTTCGGAAGGTGCATTAGAAATAAATTATAATCTGTTCAAAAGGCCTTATCCTGAGGGTCCAGATTTTCAAAAAAATTTAGATTAAGGTTCTGAGGGACCAATTAGATTAATCCAAAAGGAAGGAGATAAATATAAGAAATAAAGAAAATCCCCCCAAAAATGAGTAAATACTCACATAAGATGAAGAGTTGACTAAGGACAAGGATATTAGTTAAAAAAGAAGAGATATTTAGAGAAATGATGCATTTTTTACACCTCAGTGTGGGGAATTTCCCCTCATGAAGGAGGCACCTATTTCACATGTGTGGTTGAGTTTTAAACTCACAAATAATGAGATATTTTCATCCCTCCTCTCTCTTGCTTCAACTAGATCCAAAAAGTGAGCTAAACTGACCTAAAAATGGTCAAAAATTGACCAAACTGATCTGGAAAATTCTAGAATCAATTTGCTTGGTTAGAGGCTCACTTTTTCCTATAAATGAAGCCTCCCCCTTTGTAAATGGTTAATAGTGTTTTATGCACTGTTACTCTACTCCACCCAAGAGTCAAGAACTATGAAGTTCTTAATAATTCATTAAGTTTTGGCCATTCCCTCTTCTAAAGAATTGGTGGCCACTCTTGTTGCAAACAAGAGTAGATCCCTCAAACCATCAAGCCAAAGGAAAGCTCCCAGAATTGCATGTAAGTTAGAAGTCTTACTTTTTCTTTATTCTTTTAATGTATTTCTAATTTTTTTGTTATCTTAAAATGATAAACAGATGCTATGCCTTGTTGGAAAGGCTTTCCCCCTCTCTTCTTTCTTAAACTCACCCCTTCTTTATCCTAGTTAAGTAATCTAACTGTTGGAATTAAACTTTTCATATTGTTTCTCTTTTAAAAGTGACATTTGATTAGTTTAGAGTGCTTAAAACCATTTGGGGATAATTCTTAAGTAATTTTAAGTTGGGAAAAAATAAAAATGGTCAGCCATACAAAGGAGATTATGGCAAAATTTTCTAAAATTTGGTGAAATAAGTTTTATCTTTTTATTACCCAAAAAGAGTAATCCCCACCAATTGTGTATTCTAAAAGTGTATATTTGATTTTATGCATAGGAAGATGCATAAAGAATTTATTTTTATTCTAAACGAGTAGTTCTCATCAATTTTAATTTTATGCATAAAGAATTTATTTTTATTTCAAAAGAGTTATTCTCATCAATTTTGATTTTATGCATAAAAAGATGCATAAAGGAATTTATTTTTATTTTATTTTGAAAGTGTTATTTTTCTTAAAATTGAATTTATGCATAAATAGATGTATAAAAGGATTTTTATAAAAGTGTTATTCCCACTGAAGTTGATTTTTATAATGTAAATGCATGGATGGATAGATGTATTTTGAATCAGATAAATGTGAATGAATGGATGGATAGATGTGATGTGAATCAGATAAATGTGAACAAATGGATGGATGAATGTGGATGTATGCGAAGAATAGAAGTGGATGTATGTGACAATGGATGTGGATGTGTGTATGTGAAAGGATGGATGTGGCAGTATGTGAAGAATAGAAGTGGATGTATGTGAAGAGTAGAAGTGGATGTATGTGAAAGAATGGATGTGGATGTATTGAAGAATAGAAGTGGATGTATGTGAAAGAATGATGTGGATGTGTGCATGTGAAAGAATGGATGTGGATATATGTGAAGAATAGAAGTGGATGTATGTGAAGAGTAGAAGTGGATGTATGTGAAAGAATGGATATGGATGTATGTGAAAGGATAGATGTGGATGTGTATGTGAAAGGATAGATGTGGATGTGTATGTGATAAGTATGGATGTGGATGTATGTGGGAGAATACATGTGGATGTAAATGTGATGGATATGAACGAGAATTGAGGCGGTGAGATGTGATGTAAATTGGATAGATATAAATGATAAGGGATGTGAATGAATGTGATAGCATGTGAATCAGGATGTAAACATGTGAATCGGGATATGAATGAATGATATAGGATGTGAATGAATGTGTTAGCATGTGAATCAAGATGTGAATGAATGTGTTAACATGTGAATCAGGATGTGAATGAATGATATAGGATGTGAATGAATGTGTTAGGCTCATGTTAATCGGGATGTAAATGTATGATATAAGATGTGAATGAATGTGTTAGTATGTGAATCGGGATGTGAATGAATGATAAGGGATGTGAATGGATGTGATGTGATGTGAATCGAGATGTGAATGAACGATAAGTGGTGAAGTAATGAGATGTATGGGTAGATACAAATGGATGAGATCTAATGAGGATAAATGAGGAAATAAGTGATGAGATAGAAAAAGATGTGATTAGATGAGAATGGGAATGCTTATGAAATGAATGTGGATGGATGTGTGGATAATGTGGATTGATGTATGGATGATGTGGATTAATGTGGATTGATAAGTGGATGATATAAATTGATGTGGATTGATGTGGATGGATGTATGGATGTGTGGATAATGTGGATTGATGTGGGTTGATGTATGGATGATGTGGATTGATGTGGATGATGTGGATTGATGAGTGGATGATATAAATTGATGTGGATTGATGTGGATGATGTGGATTGATGAGTGGATGATATAAATTGATCTAGATTTATGTGGATGGATGTTTGGATAATGTGGATTGATGTGGATGGATGTATGGATGATGTGGATTGATGTGGATGATGTGGATGGATTTATGGATGTATGGATGATGTGGATTGATGTGGATGATGTGGATGGATGTATGTATGATAAGGATTGATGTGTGGATGATGCGATTGGATATGATTTGATGTGGGCATGATGTGATGTGATATGGATCGATGAAGAAAATAAAATTGTGATAAGATGAGAAAAGATGGGGTCTAATGAGAAAGGATGCGGAGTAATGAGAAAAGATGGAAATATTGTTGGAACTATATTGTATGTGAAATTTATTTTTAAACAACTATTTTATGTCAAGAATGCTGGGAAAGCATTTTGATCGTCTTGTGAATGAGGTCGTGGAGACCTATCTGTTAAAGTTGCAACTGCTGACGAAGAGTCATTGGAGGACGTAGCAAGGTCGGTCGAGGTCTTGACCAGCCTCGGTTTGATTTAAATGGTGAGATTCCGGTACAGTGGATGAGGGACCAAGGAAGTAGTCTATGAGTGAAGCGCTAGGTGACCTGCGAAGGATCCTAGAGGGTGCTGACCATACGGCTCTCGGTCGCCGAAGATACCCACAAGTACGTCGGGGAAGATATTGGAACAAGGAGTAAGAGTTGTTTTCTGAATTCGGGCATGGATCTAATTGATTGACCTTGCTTGTCCTCAACGGATGAGTCCATGGCACTTTTATATGGATCTCTTGGTTGATCTTGATGATCTTCAACGGAGATTCCATCTAGATATTTTTACGTGATTATATTGTCGGGTACTATGAGCTAGGAACTACTGAAAAGGCCCCTGAGTGAACAGGTGGTGAGCATTCTGGTTGCCAATGATGCCATAGGTACACCGATGAAGGAATGAATTGGAAATTAGGATTTAACTGGATAATTAGAGAATTATGATCAGTAACACTATGGTTTCATTAAATGATTGTTTTAAAGATTGTTGAATCTATGAAAAAGGCAAGTTCATATTGGGTGTGTAAGTTTTCCTAGTACCTGGAACAAAACCTAACTAAATTCCTAATTGGATCCTATCACTACAGTGGTTGGCTAACCCATGTGACTAGATTGGGTTAGGCTGGACTGATGGATCCATAAATCGAGACTCAATTTTTATTTAGTACGATAGATGAGATAAATCCTGGATAAAAATTATTCTATGGAAAAGAATCAACGGTTGTGCCTCTCAATGAGGAAAAAAGCGTTGGTCTCTATGATCCAAGTACAATCTTTTCCTTGATCTGACTATGGGACTTACGGGTTTGGTCAAATCAATTCAGTTAGTTCAGGCTCTTGACTACGTTAGAGAAAAGTTATCTTGGAGGAATTGCCCGTGCTTTCCGGACAAGGAAAGTTTTTTCGAGTTTGGTTTTGGAAGAACCGATGGATTAGTCTCTTGTCTGGATATCCGTGGGCGAGGCCCCGAGTGTGAGACCTTGCCCCGTGCAAGAAGTACTACTTCCGCTATGCTAGCACCCCCAAATTTGTTGCGCAGTGGGGTCAGGGATCTTACAGCTGGTATCAGAACAAATTGGCTAATGAGAATCGACTAAGAAGCCAAAAATGTCAAAAATTTATGTAGAAGCTGTAAAGGGTTGTAATTGTGTCATAAAATTCATACAAATTGCTATTCAAACTGAAATTCGTAAATTGGTATTTGGGTCTTCAGATGGAAGTACTGCAATTGTATGGATTTCCTGACTTGCTTGAGGCCTAGATATGATGGAATTTACCTTATAGTTCTAAGGATCGTGACTACCCGTATATACCGAGGATATAACTGCAGCTCTTTACTGGCAGTATATACGAGTAAATCTAAGACTTGAAATTATAAGCATTAATACTATCTAGATGATGAATTCGAATGTGTTTGATATGATTTTAAATTCTGATTGAGAACTAAGGAGTTAATTTGGATTCTGATTGAAAAATGAAGATTCTTGAATTTTGGTTGAAATATAATAAAAGCAAAACCACAATGAGGATGAATGGGACGAGTCCCTGTGATGAATGGGACGAGTCTCTGTGATGAATGGGACGAGTCCCTGTGATGATGTTTGTAGCTGGAATGATGTTAATGACTTCAACAAATCACTATGAGATTAGTGGATTGTGCTGGCAGATTACTGTTGTTAACACTTAACCCAGTGGATCAAGTTAAGGAGTGTCAAATTAAAAATCTGTAAAATTAAAAATTTCCATGAAGGACTGTTCAGATAGAAATTTCGGTCAACGGATGAGTCCATGGCTCTTTTATATGGATCTGTTGGTTGATCTTGCTGATCTTCAACGGAGATTCCATCTGGATATCTTTATGTGTTTATGTGATTACATTGTCAGGTACTATGAGCTAAGAACTATTGAAAAGGCCCTTGAGTGAACAGGTGGTGAACGTTCTGGTTGCCAATGATGCCATAGGTACACCGATGAAGGAATGAATCGAAAATTAGGATTCAACTGGATAATTAGAGGATTATGATCAGTAACACAATGGTTTCATTAAATGATTGTTTTAAAGATTGTTGAATTTGTGAAAAAGGCAAGTTTATATTGGATGTATAAGTGGTGTGACTAGTTTTATGTTTGCATGAATATCCGGCTAGGGGGCCTAAAACGTGAAATAGGTGCCTCCTTCATGAGGGGAAATTCCCCACACTGAGGTGTCAAAAATGCATCATTTCTCTAAATATCTCTTCTTTTTTAACTAATATCCTTGTCCTTAGTCAACTCTTCATCTTATGTGAGTATTTACTCATTTTTGGGGGGATTTTCTTTATTTCTTCTATTTATCTCCTTCCTACATTTGGATTAATCTCATCCCATTCATCCTCATTGTGGTTTTGCTTAGTTTATTACATTTCAACCAAAATTCAGGAATCTTCATTTTTCAATCAGAATCCAAATCAACTCATCATCATCAGTTCTCAATCAGAATTTAAAATCATATCAAACACATTTGAATTCATCATCTAGATAGTATTAATGCTTATAATTTCAAGTCTTAGATTTACTCGTATATACTGCCAGTAAAGAGCTGCAGTTATACCCTCGGTATATACGGGTAGTCACGGTCCTTGAAACTATAAGGTAAATTCCATCATATCTAGGCCTCAAGCAAGTGAGGGATTCCATACAATTGCGGTACTTCCATCTGAAGACCCAATTACCAATTTATGAATTTCAGTTTGAATATCAATTTGTATGAATTTTATCACACAATTAGAACCCTTAACTTCTTCTACATAAATTTTTGACATTTTTGGCTTCTCGATCGATTCTCATTAGCCAATTTGCTCTGATACCAGCTGTCTATAAGATCCTCGACCCCACTGCGCAACGAATTTGCTCTGATACCAGCTGTCTGTAAGATCCTCTGATACCAGCTGTCTGTAAGATCCTCGACCCCACTGCGCAACGAATTTGGAGGTGCTAGCAGCAGAAGTAGCACTTCTTGCACGGGCAGGGTCCCACACTTGGGGCCTCGCCCACAGATATCCAGACAAGAGGCTAATCCATCGGTTCTTCCAAAACTGAACTCGGAAAAACTTCCCTTGCCCGGAAAGCACGGGCGATTCCTCCAGGACTTTTCTCTAACGTAGTCAAAAGCCTGAACTAACTGAACTGATCTAACCGAACTCGTAAGTCCCATAGTCAGATCAGGAAAAAGATTATACTTGGATCATAGAGACCAACGCTTTTTTCCTCATTGAGAGGCACAGCCGTTGATTCTTTTCCATAAAACAATTTTTATCTAGGATTTACCTCATCTATAGTACTAAACATAAATTGAGTCTCGATTTACGGATCCATCAGTCCAGCCTAACGAGAGCCTAACCCCATCCAGTCCCACGGGTTAGCCAACTGCCCAACCACTATAGTGATGGGATCCAATTAGGAATTTGGTTAGGTTTTGTCCCGGGTACCAGGCAAAAGAGTTGTTGAGTTTTAAACTCACAAATAATGAGATATTTTCAAAATGGTCAAAAATTGACCAAACTGATCTAGAAAATTCTAGAACTAGTTTGCTTAGTTAGAGGCTCACTTTTTCCTATAAATGAAGCCTCCCCCTTTGTAAATGGTTAATAGTGTTTTATGCATTGTTACTCTACTCCACCCCAAAGTCAAGAACTATGAATTTCTTAATAATTCATTAAGTTTTGACCATTCCCTCTTCTAAAGAATTGGTGGCCACTCTTGCTGCAAACAAGAGTAGATCCTTCAAACCATCAAGCCAAAGAAAAGCTCCCAGAATTTCATGTAAGTTAGAAATCTTACTTTTTTTAAATTCTTTTAATGTTTTTCTAATTTTTTTGTTATCTTAAAATGATAAACAGATGCTATGCCTTGTTAGAAAGGCTTTCCCCCTCTCTTCTTTCTTAAATTTTGCCCTTCTTTATCCTAGTTAAGTAATCGGATTATTGGAATTAAACTTTTCATATTCTTTCTCTTTTAAAAGTGAAATTTGATTAGTTTAGAGTGCTTAAAACCATTTGGGGATAATTTTTAAGTAATTTTAAGTTAAAAAATTTTTAAAAATGGTCAGCCATACAAAGGAGGTTATAGTGAAATTTTCTAAAATTTGGTAAAATAAGTTTTATCTTTTATTATCCAAAAAGAGTAATCCCCACCAATTGTGTATTCTAAAAGTGTAATTTTGATTTTATGCATAGGAAGATGCATAAGGAATTTATTTTTATTCTAAAAGAGTTATTCTTATCAATTTTGATTTTTTGCATAGAAAGATGCATAAAGAATTTATTTTTATTCTAAAAGAGTTATTCTCATCAATTTTGATTTTATGCATAGAAAGATACATAAAGAATTTATTTTTATTTCAAAAGAGTTATTCTCATCAGTTTTGATTTTATGTTTAGAAAGATGCATAAAGAATTTATTTTTATTCTAAAAGAGTTGTTCTGATCAATTTTGATTTTATGCATAGAAACATGCATAAAGAATTTATTTTTATTCTAAAAGAGTTATTCTCATCAATTTTGATTTTATGCATAGAAAGATGCATAAAGAATTTATTTTTATTCTAAAAGAGTTATTCTCATCAATTTTGATTTTACGGATAGAAAGATGCATAAAGAATTTATTTTTATTTCAAAAGAGTTATTCTCATCAATTTTGATTTTATGCATAGAAATATGCAAAAAAAAATTATTTTTATTCTAAAAGAGTTATTCTCATCAATTTTGATTTCATACATAGAAAGATGCATAAAGAATTTATTTTTATTTCAAAAGAGTTATTCTCATCAATTTTGATTTTATGCATAAAAAGATGCATAAATGTGAATGAATGGATGGATGGATGTGGATGTATGCGAAGAATAGAAGTGGATGTAAGTGAAAGAATGGATGTGGATGTGTGTATGTGAAAGGATAGATGTGGATGTATGTGAGGAATAGAAGTGGATGTATGTGAAGAGTAGAAGTGGATGTATGTGAAGAAGAGTAGAAGTGGATGTATGTGAAAGAATGGATGTGGATGTATGTGAAGAATAGAAGTGGATGTATGTGAGAGAATGGATGTGGATGTGTGTATGTGAAAGGATGGATGTGGATGTATGTGAAGAATAGAAGTCGATGTATGTGAAGAGTAGAAGTGCATGTATGTGAAAGAATGGATGTGGATATATATGAAAGGATAAATGTGGATGTGTATGTGATAAGTATGGATGTGGATGTATGTGAAAGAATAGATATGGATGTGTATGTGATAAGTATGGATGTGGATGTATGTGGGAGAATACATGTGGATGTAAATGTGATGGATATGAACGAGAATTGAGGCGATGAGATGTGATGTAAATTGGATAGATATAAATGATAAGGGATGTGAGTGAATGATAAGGGATGTGAATGAATGTGATAGCATGTGAATCAGGATGTAAACATGTGAATCGAGATGTGAATGAATGATATAAGATGTGAATAAATGTGTTAGCATGTGAATCGGGATGATGTGAATGAATGATATAGGATGTGAATGAATGTATTGGCATGTGAATCGGGATGTGAATGAATGATATAGGATGTGAATAAATGTGTTAGTATGTGAATCGGGATGTGAATGAATGATATAGGATGTGAATAAATGTGTTAGTATGTGAATCGGGATGTGAATAAATGATAAGGGATGTGAATGGATGTGATGTGATGTGAATCGGGATGTGAATAAACGATAAGTGGTGAAGTAATGAGATGTATGGGTAGATGCAAGTGGATGAGATCTGATGAGGATAAATGAGGAAATAAGTGATGAGATAGAAAAAGATGTGATTAGATGAGAATGGGAATGCTTATGAAATGAATGTGGATGGATGTGTGGATAATATGGATTGATGTGGATTGATGTATGGATAATGTGGATGATGTGGATTGATGTGGATGATGTGGATTGATGAGTGGATGATATAAATTGATGTGGATTGATGTGGATGGATGTATGGATGTGTGGATAATGTGGATTGATGTGGGTTTATGTATGGATGATGTAGATTAATGTGGATTGATGAGTGGATGATATAAATTGATGTGGATGGATGTGGATGGATGTTTGGATAATGTGGATTGATGTGGATGGATGTATGGATGATGTGGATTGATGTGGATGATGTGGATGAAAGTATGGATGATGTGGATTGGTATGGATGATGTGGATGGATGTATGGATGATGTGGATTGATGTGTGGATGATGCGATTAGATATGATTTGATGTGGGAATGATGTGATGTGATATGGATCGATGAAGAAAATAAAATTGTGGTAAGATGAGAAAAGATGAGATCTAATGAGAAAGGATGTGGGGTAATGAGAAAAGATAGAAATATTGTTGGAACTATATTGTATGTGAAATCTGTTTTTAAATAACTGTTTTATGTTAAGAATGCTGGGAAAGCATTTTGACCGTCTTGTGAATGAGGTCGTGGAGACGTATCTGTTAAAGTTGCAACTGCTGTGACGAAGAGTCATCGGAGGACGTCTCGCGTAAGTCGGCCGAGGTCTTGACCAGCCTCGGTGAGCTTCCGGTACAGTGGATGAGAGACCAAGGAAGCGGCCTATGAGTGAAGCGCTAGGTGACCTGTGAAGGATCCTAGAGGGTGCTGACCATACGGTGCTCGGGCTCTGGGTCGCCAAAGATACCCACAAGTACGTCGGGGAAGATATTGGAACAAGGAGTAAGAGTTGTTTTCTGAATTCGGGCATAGATCTGGTTGAGAGTTGTGTTCTGAATTCGGGCATAGATCTGGTTGATTGACCTTGCTGGTCCTCAACAGATGAGTCCATGGCTCTTTTATATGGATCTATTGGTTGATCTTGCTGATCTTCAACGGAGATTCCATCTGGATATTTTTATGTGATTATATTGTAAGGTACTATAAGCTAGGAACTATTGAAAAGGCCCCTGAGTGAACAGGTGGTGAGCGTTCTGGTTGCCGATGATGCCATAGGTACACCGATGAAGGAATGAATTAAAAATTAGGATTTAACTGGATAATTAGAGGATTATGATCAATAACACTATGGTTTCATTAAATGATTGTTTTAAAGATTGTTCAATCTGTGAAAAAAGCAAGTTCATATTGGGTGTGTAAATAGTGTGACTAGTTTTATGTTTGCATGAATATCCGGCTAGGGAGCCTGGGAACTCTTTTCCCTGGTACTCGGGACAAAACCTAACCAAATTCCTAATTGGATCCCATCACTATAGTGGTTGGACGGTTGGCTAACCCATGGGACTGGATGGAGTTAGGCTGGATTGATGGATTCGTAAATCAAGACTTAATTTCTGTTTACTATAATAGATGAGGTAAATCCTGGATAAAAATTGTTCAATGGAAAAGAATCAATGGCTCTGCCTCTCAATGAGAAAAAATGTGTTGGTCTCTATGATCCAAGTACAATCTTTTGTGATCTGACTACGGGACTTACGGGTTCGATCAGATCAGTTCAGTTAGTTCAGGCTTTTGACTACGTTAGAGAAAAGTTATCCTAATGGAATCGCCCGTGCTTTCCGGGCAAGGGAAGTTTTTCCGAGTTCGGTTTTGGAAGAACCGATGGATTAGTCTTTTATCTGGATATCCGTGGGCGAGGCCCCGAGTGTGGGACCCTGCCCCGTGCAAGAAGTGCTACTTTCGTTGCTAGCACCCCCAAATTCGTTGCGCAGTGGAGTCAGAGATCTTACATTTTTGGGTTTCAACAAAGCTTTCTTTTCCTTTTCATTTGGACCAATGAAAATTTTTGGAGTTATAAAAATTTAAACTTTGTAATACCTTAGATTTATATTTATATTGGTACTAAGATTTCTAAAACTTATAGTAATAAGCTTTTCCTAGGTTTTATCTAAGCTTTGTAGAAGGATGATTAAAGCTATTAAAAGCTTTAATTTTGTGTTTCAAGGTAACTCTACTAGAAGTTATAAGCAACTAATGTACAAGGGACATAGAGTCCTCATGTATATTTAAATATTAACCTCTTTAATTTCAACTGCACCTCATGCACCGACAGTCATTGATCTACAATTAAAAATGGGCATATATATATATATATATATATATATTAGTTTTGATTTTATTATCCTAAAACAAGCCACTAAGAAAAAGAACAACGCGCAGCGCTGAAAAAAAAATTTGGTCGTGCATCCCACTGCCCGATACAAGGCGCTATATATATATATATATATATATATATATATATGCCTTTTTTTCCCTCTCTCCTTTCTGCGCATACAGCCGATTCGAATTGTTCTTAGCCTTGTTTAGAGGCTTAACCATTAAGCGATAAGAAAGAATTCGGTTACAGTTTCCCTTGCGACGGTCCAGGTAGAGGTGGTACCTGCGACATTTCAGCTTGGCTATTCTCACCAATTGTTCCCGGTTCAGTTCTTCCTTGAGTTTCCGTGCGCTGAGCGTTCGATGGGTCTGGTCGCTATCGATAGTAATATGCTTTCTTTTGAGTGACACAATATTGCCGCTTAATGGTTAAGCCTCTAAACAAGGCTAAGAACAATTCGAATCGGCTGTATGCGCAGAAAGGAGAGAGGAAAAAAAAAGGTGTATATATATATATATATATATATATATATATATATATATAATTAAGCTTTATTATCAAAAGCTTAACCACGTATTAAGTTATCTACTACTCCTCCCTGGAGTGATTTGTGTGGAAGAGAAAAAGAAAAAAAAACTCCTTGGTGGTTGCAATCTCGTCGTCGCCTTGAATATAGAAGGAAAGAAAAAAAAAGAATCTACTTAAGTAATTATTCTCTAAGAAAAAAAAATAAACCATAAATTGACTTGAAATGCTCTCAGATCCGTCCATTATAGAAATCAGACATCTCCACCACTGATTTAGCAATCTTGCTATGGCCCTCTGTGCTCTTCCCCTTGCTAATTCGATCGGTACAAATCCACTAATGGTTTAGTGAGATTAAAGGTGATTTTGTAGTTTTCACAAATCCACTAATGGTTTTCTACCTAGCTTTACCCTTTACCCTTTCGGTAATAGATTGATGGGGATTTGTTATCTAATGGTTAAAGACTAGCCTTCTTTCAACCATACACAAACATAAACTTATTCTTCTTCAAATTAAATTAGAAATTTACCAAAATCACGTGTGCCTTTGCCTCTTTCACCTCTTTGTCCACAATTCTTTGACCGGCTTCAAAAAGATTAAATTAAACCAAAGGTCTGATATCACTATCACTATCAGGGAATCCTTTTGTACTTCTTGAAGAAATAATTAAAATTTCATAAAATACATCAAGAATTAAAAACAAAGACTTGAATTAAATTGAAAATCAAATAACATAACATAATTCAAGGCAAGAGAAATAAAATAACATTACCATCAAGACAAGATTGGGTGCAATCTCTCCCCCTCCATGTCATGTAGCTCCCACTTCCACGACATGAGTATTTAGAGAATTTTTATTCATAAAAATAGCCCAAGGAGCTAATAATAGATGTGCGTACAAATTGGACTTGCTTGTCCAACTTTTGGAGTATTGCTTTACATATTATTAACCATATGAAATCTCCTAAGGTTTGTACATATCAAAAATCGTTGCCCAAATGTAATTGCTAATGGGCCTTGTTACATAAAATATCTTTGTGCACATTTGCACACATGATAATCTTGTGCACATTTGCACATTTCATTAAACTGAATCTTGTATAAATTAAATTAAGCATATTTTCTCTACGATTATTAATTCATAGAAAAATATGATAAAATATATACATGTAACAAAGATAAAGCACAATAGACAATGCAATAGATATACAATAGAGAGAATTTAAAAATTCTGATTATACCAAAGAGTTGCAAAAGTGATGGTGTTGTCCACTTGTGCGCTCTGAAGTAAAGCTTAGATGGCGATCTAGACAAAGTCTGGATGGAGGATATACGAAGTGTAGAAAGGTTAGCTTATGGTAACCATGTCCATATATAGTGTTGTAGTAGGTGGTGTGGTAGACGTGTATACAACGAGGGCGGTTACACTGCATAAATACCTTCAACGCCCGGGTATCAAGAACGTGGCCCATCAACCACTGACCACCGTCCACGAATGATGGACCTAGTATTCGAGAGAATATTCTAGAAAATATTCCTCAGACTCCCAAGCCGGGGCATTGCTTCTGGGCCCCTGTTAATGCTCATACCATTTACCATCTCCTAACTACCATCAATGGTCACAATAATGACCCCATCGGTATCTAAGCCAGGGTTCCCACTAAAGACATATACACCATGGCTACTTCTCATAATGGGGACCTAACAAATGTGCATTATACATCAAAGTGAGATACATGTTGAGAGGAGGGCATTGGTGTATACTAATAGAGTATTTGTAGATGCATGTTACTCTCATAGGTATCATGGGATGGGGCCAATAGCATCAGTTTGGTGTGGATATACCTCTGCTGTAACTTGGTCTTTATATACAAGTCTTGCATAAGGGGGTTGGTGGAATATACCTATAATGTGACTTGGTTTTCGTATACATGTCTTCCATAACGGAGTTTGATGGATACAACTGCTGCATCTTGGTCTTTGTATGTCATGTGGGAGCAAAGATTTAGGACTTCATGGATGCTATGACATGTAAATTCTATGCATTCATGTACATTGTCTTCCTCTGTTTTTTTTCTTCGGGTTTGATGTAAATGATTTTGTATGCTAAAAGATAGAGGCAAATTTATACATAGATAATTTTCATGTGAACCTCATAGGTATTCATGGGATGAGGCCAACCGAGGGGGGTTTGTGGATACCTTTGCTAAATCTTGATCTCTATATAGAGGCCTTGACATCCTGAGTCAAAATATAATAGATAGGCTATTGAACACATGGTTAGGTATTTATAAATGGAGATGCCTCGCTACTACAAATAGAAAGCGGGTCATCCTCAAAGGTTGGGGTAATGCGTTATAGGATGACCAGGGAAGTGGAGTATCAAGGGAGATCTATTAGATCAAGGGCTTATGAGGGTATCTACTGTTGGCTATCTAATGATACAGAGTCATCATGATTAACAATCAAGGACATTGTTATGGATCTTGAAATGTTTACAAAAAATATTTGGCATGTAGTATATCTAATAAAAGTGAAAACTAGGAAAAACGGAACACTTTCAACTAGGAAATATAGTGCATGGATTTCTCTACACAGGAATTTGTATATAGAGAGAACTCCATGCACTGTATTTAGTTAGCCTATCTAGAAAGGTATTCTATTCTCTTTAGGTTGCACTTTTCTTTGATATGTTTATTTATATCTAAGGAATTATCTAATGAATGCTTTTTCTTTCCTATATATATAGAGAATGAAGAAAAGCTCCTTGTTAATTGAATAGGTTAGTTTACTTCATTTTTGAAGGGTGGCTTTATGGGGACGGTTTTAACGCTTGTATATAAGGGAGACGAGTAATAAAAGCTTGTTTTCTTCTGTGCACCACGGTGGAAGTGTATGCTGTTTCTAATCATAGATGCTTTGATAAACGTTTATGTGCTTGAAGCTTGGACTGTGAGGAGTAGCGCATGAAGCTTCATATACTTAAATCAAAGCATGGTAGACACAGATAGCAGACAGCAGCAACATGGCAAGAAGGTCGACGAACACAAGCTTTTTCATTTATCAACCTTAATCGGACCAATCCGTTTCTCAACCTTAAAAGTCACTTTCATTAATTAGTTGATTTCATTTTTTACTCGTTTGTAGGCCCCTACATAGACATATCACTTTGTGAGAGATTGCATTACCCATATCGCCTCTCTCGTGCATTAAAAAAAACAAATAAATCAATACATTGTTTTTTAATATGCATCTCTCAGACATTGATGCGCCTTCGAGAGACTCTCCTCTCTCTCTCTCTCTCTAGTGGGGCACTACCCCTAGTGTTATGTCTCCGCCATGGTTTTTATACGCTACCATTTAACTATCTAGAAGGCTCGCGTGCTTCAAAGAAAGGTCCAGACGCCACCTTATTCGACGTGCACTTTTAAAAAAAATCCTCTCCTAAAGGTCAAAATGATCTCTCTATACATAACACTAATTAATTAATGTTAAAAAATCATTTAGGACCCGTATTATTTTATCTTCAACACTTTCCCTAGGAGTCATGCAACTTTGATTTTTTAAGAGTGTCATGCCATCAAAAACTACTTGTAAACGGTGAAAAACTTGCTACATTAAATTGATGACACCACTACTTTTCTCCATGGTGAGATGGGTTATACCGATAACCCACCGCTCGACTTCAAGCTCGCTAGTCGATGTATATTCATAACTTTGTTTGACGCGAAATTTAATTAATACAATCTTAGTTCCCACCCCCTCCCTTTCCTCCTTCTCTCTCTCTCTCCCTCCCTCTGCCTGTTGAATGCCTTTTGAGACCCTTTATAGAGAATTGTGAGGCCTCGAATGGATATGGATGAATGCATGCAAATAGAAAGCATATAGCAGGTCATCATTTTATTGCCTTAAATAGAGAGGATATAGAGAGATGAATGCATGCAAATAAAAAACACATCATTTCATTGCCTTAAATGGAGAGGATATGAAAGGTCATCATTTCATTGACTTTTTTAAGCATTAATCATTACAAAATCTTACCAAATATATTTAATGAAAATGCAAAACACATTTTGCATATTGGTGTGTATGAAGTCGGCAAATCTTCTTATAATAATTCATGGTCTTATTAATAGATCAAAAGAGATTAAAGAAGATAGGTCACAGAGGTTGACGAAGTCGCATACAAGAACAAGAACCAAGTAGCAATATATATATCAGCAGTCATTTCCGCGACACAAAGTTGCAGTAGTAGCATAATTACAAGTAGAAAAGCTCCATCTAAGAGACGACGGAGTTGTTCAATTGTCTCGCGCGACGTTCTCTGATGAGAGCTTTCTTTTGGGAAGCGATGGTGCGCGCTCTAGCAACTGCCTGCTTGCGTCTCTCTGTTTGAAAGAAACATCCAAGCATAATAATACACATCGTAAACTAACTAGGCTGAGAATGTATTAAGCTTAGAGATTACGTTAAGATTAAGAATCTACGATTACCTGTGGCGGCAGCCTTGGTCTCGCGCGCGGCCTCCTTGGCTGCTACCCTGCGCACCGGGTGGATGGGGTGCCGGATCTTCAGAAGCGTCGCACGCATGGACGCACGTGCATAGGCAAGCTTCTCTGCCAGCTTCGCACGTGCCACTGCCATTCGCTCGCCCGAGTTGGCACGGAAATCGGCGATCTTCACAGCCGGGCTCGTGACCTTGTTCTTCACCACCGCCGCCGTAGGACCTCTACCGTGCCTAGCCATATGATTCAAAAATTGACGTGGAATCGAAGAATAAGGACCAAAGGTTGTATACACAGAGAATTCTACGCAGCTGTAGGGCTCGAAGCGCTGTTGTTTGTTTAGAGAGCGTATACACAGAGAATTCTACGCAGCTGTTATTTGTTCAGAGCGCGCGCTAATTTGTAAGCAGGTATTGTGTTCTCTACGTGGCACTCAAGCCACCTGTGCGTGCATTTGAGTGACATGTGCCCTGTACGCCGTTCACTTTGATCTTGAAGAATCTCGGGCACTGCATCTACCACGAACTGACACGCGTAGCCAGTAGCCGGTAGCCGGTTGGAATCAAGTTCCAACAAAGCATTTGAAAAATGATCATTCAATATCTTGTTTGTACACCCATTTAGGTTCTAAGAGCTTGTTCTCACGCGAGTCCGTTTTTGCCCTTAGGAAAATCTCTAGAGTTCTAAGGTCATCTTCCCACGGGCCTAGTTTAACATGGCCAAAGCATTTAATGTGCATTCTTAGGAGGTTGCGATCTTATTCCCACTATTGACTGTGGCAAAGTTTTCTTTGCAACAACCCAGATGTGTCACTTTTGCTTGCAAACAGGAAACTCCATGGCCAAGTTGATTGGGCTCGCAAGAAAAGGTTGTAACCCGTGTTTGGGAAAGGGTTGCCTGAGTTTACCCTTCATTTGGTTGAAAATCCAAAATTGTCGGTTCAAGATGGTTAGAGAAAGCAAATTAAAATCGGTTGAAAGAAAAAGGTAATAGTGTAAATTTTTCAAACAGTGAGGCTATTTTCATCTAACGTCCATATTCATGGAAAGTTAAAATGAAACTTGCCATGTTTTAAGGAGGTTCTTGAGCACAACTTTGCTTCCGAATACAATTGGGGGAGCTCAAATATTTCTTGGGCATTGAGGTGATTAAGTCACCACATGGTATTGGATTACTACAGAGATAGTATGGCTTGGACATGTTGTCCAAGTATGGTATGACAGGCTGTAAGCCTATCTCAGTGCCATTGGATCAGAATGGCAAGTTGAGATGTGCCAATTTGCACTTTCTCCTCCACCTCTGCACACTAGTCGTCTAGTTCAATTTTCTCTCTAGTAGTGGGCCAAATGAACACAATTTTCTCTTCTTTATGGTGGTGTGGCCAACCACATTGGAAAAGGTCAAAATTAGTTTATCTTTCTATAAACATGCTATATACTTTGTTATAAAAAAAAGACAAACTTATTGTGTATACATGCCAGTATAAAGTCTGTCTATTTAAGTGAACCATTTGAAAGAGTGAATAAATGAAACACATTATAGCTTTTACATAATCACATTCCAAAATTATGGATAGGGTTTAAACGGGATAAAGGCAAATATGAGAGAAAACTAGTTTCAAGAAAAGATTTGTGGCAATCTAGCTCCAAGGTATGAGAAATTAGACGAAAATCAAAGAAATTCTACATGTGTTGCTTTTCTTTTATGAATCAATGTGCAAGGAAGAAATTTAAACGTGCACTTTTTGGGCACTTTTGGGCAAGATTAGAATCTGATTAGGTAGATGTTTGTCATTAGAAGAGCTCGATCCATACTGTCAACATGATATCAGAGCTTGGCTTTTGTCTCCTAACTTAGTTTAGCATTTGTGCACACTGCACATTATTAGCATTAATCTTTGTCATTAATATTTGTTAGTGTGATTGGAGTTTTTCAAATTAGGGTCCTTGTCTTTTTTCATCATAGCTTCCCCTCCTTGCTACCTTTGAGATTAGAGAGAGAGTTCCCAATCTGCACATTCTCAAGATGTAGAACTAACTTGGTGTAGCTTCATTGGTGTAGCTTCAATCTATAGCATAGTGGACTCTCTTTAGACATTAGGGAGGTAGAAAGAGACAGAGATATTGAGAGAGTAGAGAACGACTTCTATTAAGTGTAGCATTCGGTGGCATCAAGAGCAGCTCCAATAGATAGTAAACTAGTTGCCCATGGATAGCAAGTGCACCTTGGGGTGAAGGACTTGAGAGACGACAACCGAAAATGACCGTGTGTTAGGTGGTCTAGAGAGGGCAAGCACATGTCACAATCCATGCCAAGAAGCAACTGGCACAGTCCAGCACGTGTGGACCTAAAGCACGAAATCAGGCTCACCATAACTGGACCTTGATACAACTTCGGTTGTAGCAACTGCACAGTGCATGACGTTGAGAAGAAGAAAACCCAAATCAGAAAGAGTGCAAAAGGAAGAGATAGGCAACAGAACACAGAGGGCACGCAGCACAAGTAGCATTGTCAAACAGCATAACAATAGCTATCATCTCACAAGCAGTCGGCTAGAAACCATAGCACAGCGTAGCACAACAGTCGACGAAGCACCAGCCTACAAAGCAAATGGGCATAGCGAAGAGATGGGGAGAAAGAAGCTGTCGTGTACAGCAACAAACGAAGAAGACATAATTTCCAGTAGGAGCGAACGAAGCTAAAAGCAGTAGGCCTCGCCAGCATCATTCATCAGCAGGAAGACATGTCGAAGAGGTAAGGTGAATTTAAAATAATAATTTAAAAAAACCTCAAAATATTTTAAGGGTGTGTTCACATGCTCTAGATAAAAATATTTTCATATGGCTTTAATGAGCTCATCTTTGATGGAAACCAAGAGAAGAGTTGAACCTAGGGCAATATGGGCTTGCACAGCGCAACATTGGGTCTTATCATCAACATGTGTGTGCAGTTTGGACTTCCCAAATCATGCGAGCCAAGAACGTTGGCCATCCCATCATGAAAGAATTCTCAAATATGTTCTAAGTGGCCAAATGAGCACACAATCAAAAACCTCTCACTACCAATATCTTAAACAAATATTTGTTATATTTATAAAAAAATCTTATTTCCTACAAAAAGTGCTTGTAACTACCCTTTGGCACTGATGATGTAGCCAAGGTAGAAGAAATAGCCAAAAATTATTACCTCACTCTTAGAAGAGACCTCTAGACCTCAAAGATAGGTCAAGTCTTTATCAAGCGGGGACCCTCACTCATAGAGATGACCTCTATGCCTCAAAGATAGGTCAAGTCACCATCAAGGGGAGGAAGTGTTAAAGTAGCACATGAGCCAAAGTTACTCACAGATTTTTGATTTTCTCGTTTTCATGAAGTCTTAGATGCATCAACAGTGCACGGTTCATACACAATTGTGGTTTTGTATGTGATTGAATCGACATTGCGCAATGCCTACATAGGGTCTTGTATGTGATTCATGTATGTATAATGCACAATCTATACATGTGTTTGGCATGCAATTATTGCATCTACAGTGTGAAATGCATGATTGGAGATTTAGATGTGTTTCTTGTGTTTACTATTCTGCACACTTTGAATTTTGATAACCATGTATGACTCATCCTTTTGATTCATTAGCGTTGGAGCATACATCACAATGTGGTTTCATTGTGTTGCATCTTATGCTGCTATTTGTTCATGTTATCAAGAGATGGAAAGCCTTCTCAACACGATCCCTCTAAGCCAATCAATTACTCCTCAACAAATGTTGCAGGCCTTTTACTGTATGTGGATCAGACAATGTGGGTTCTAGGGGTCCTACAACGTCTGCCTCAAATATGGGTTTTTTTTAAGCCCCAACTTGGCATCTTGGTGGATCCAGCAGTAAATATTCCAGCAATGGTATTGTGGTGAACGCAGCTTTAGTTTTGAGAAAACTTCACCATCAGATGATGCTGTAGAGCCTGTTCTTAGCAAGTCCTTTGATGCAGCAAAAAGTTATGCACCAAAGAAAAGAAAGCCTAGTCCCACTCCAAGCCCAGCTCAAGTGAGTGAGAGTGCAGATTCTAATGATGGCAGTTCAATGACAAACAATTATACTGATGACAATCTTGTGAAAGAGCGAAAGAGAACTCCACCAAGTATAGTAAAGCTTGATGGAGGCGCGCCTGCAAGTAGTGCAGAATCTGCATCTTCTGGCTCTCCATCATGAAGGAATGTGCCTCTATAAGCAATGCAAAACCTACATCAGTTAACTCCTCATCCAGAAAAAGCAGGCAGGATCTTCGAGACCCAGCAGATTCTCCTAGCCATCACAAAGTGGAGACTCCTACACAACGGCCCAAGGTTGGGAAGAGTGGACGTGTCGACAAGTTCTCAACATTGAATATTGAAAACTAGTAACATAGCCCACTGTAGTAGCACCTCCTTCAAGGCCACCTCCATCACTTGGCACAAAACAGGGCCATGTACATCGAGAAAACCAAAAAATTAAAAAACTAGAAATGTGGTGCCAAAGAGCACAAGGAAGAGGTAGGGAGTGAGTTGAATAGCCAAGAAAGTTCAGAGTATAGCATGAAGCCACATGAGCAAAGGGATATATCCCACATTGATGTACAAGCCCAAGGGTGTACCTCCTCGTATTAAAGGGAGCCATTTCAAGCAATGAAGTCATATTAGTTGCACACATCTCAAGCCTCTTTATAAGTAAAAGTCTTAATCTTGTAACCTAATTTTGCTTGAATCTATTACACATTCTCATTTTAAGATGAGTGATTTTTCCCTTCACCATACTTATTAATACAAGGTTTAAAGTGAACTTGGACAAACCTACATAGCCCTCAATCCTATCTGTCTAAAATGTATAATTTCTCACTTAGAGTGTCTCTCAATGAGATTGATTTATTCACATGGAGAATCATGAACCAATACCAAAAATGAATTGTGCATGCTTCGTATAAGCACTAAGAAAGTTTAAGAAACTAATTTGAAGCTAAAATTACTAATGAGAAGATTGATAGGAAGCTGAGAGAGAGGATTAAACATGTCCACATAAACCAGTAAGGTAAATCAGATTAGCCATGAAGAAGATGTATACAGGCTATAATAAAATATAGCTAGTACAGTAACACAAATAGAAAAATCTTCATAGAACAAGAACTTAGCAAGACATGGATATATTTTTAAATTATTGATCCAAACAAATGTTACAATAACTACCTTCCATAAGTGCAAAATTGTGAGGGAGCTTAGATGGCAAAGGACTCTATGCACCAAACAGCTTCGGGTTATCACTCTATAAAAACCTCTACAACCATGTGTGCCAGACATAGATTTAAATACCTCTATTGCTAAATCTTTGCATAATTAAACATAATTTAGATTTTAATTTCAAACCCCCATGTAAAATTACATGCATGAATGACATTAAATAACTATTTCTTTAACCCCTTCTACATGTATACAGCACAAGTTTTAAAAAAACCCTCCATTAGCTATCATGTTATGTTACATATATATAACCTTAGTGACCCCCCCCCCCCAAGATTTACACACAGTAATAAAGCTAACCAGAATATGTCGAAAGCTATCGGACCCATTTATATATATAGAACCCATAAGCGATGCTAGGTTGACCTGAATCAATCCCATTACATGTAACTGATTGCATCACCCACGTATGAGGGTAATAATATACTTTAAACATGGGATTAAAGATTTTATTGTAGTTTCCAAAACCATATAAGGGTGCCCTTTCAAGCCTCACAATCTTAGGACAATATGTTATAGAGGGATATCTCTCTCTACACTTATCACAGTCCAATACATGTACATCATCTTACACTTATATATAGCCTACTTGCCATGATTTCAAGCACACCTAAGACATATCTTAACCATATAACCACATATAGTCACACCTGGATTATAAGAATATAGCATAACAGAAAGATAGATAGCAAAACAAAGTGCAATAGACAATGCAATAAATAAAGAATGGAGAGACTTTAAAATTATGAGATAGGTATAATGTGATGGTGTTGTAGACCCGTGCGCTCTCAAGTAGAGCTTTTGTGACATGATCTAGAGGGTGTAATAAAGTGTAGAGGGTGTGGATACTCATAAGCATTACATGCCTTAGCTTGTCATAACTATGTCCATATATAATATTGCAATAGGTGGTGTGGTAGGTGCATATACAATATTGAGAGTTGCGTGACATAGACATGGTCTACCCTCAAAACATGGCTAACTAACTACTAATAATAAATCTATACCATTAGGTTGGAGGTAGGAATGCCCATACCCCCACAATGGGTGGCCCCATTGGCACCCCTAGGACCCCCCCGTTAGGGCTGCCCTGGGCCCAAGCTAACACTCAAACCCTTGACCATCTCCTAACCATCAATGGTCATAATAACAATCCCATTCACATCTAAGTCGGGGTTACCACCAAAGACATGTGCACCAATGCCTTCTCCTCATAATAGGATCCTTTACAAATGTGCACCAAACATCGATGTGAGATACATGTTGAGAGGTGGGGATTGAGTGTATACTAACAACCCCCCTCAATGTTTACCCTAAGATAAATTATGTTCTTGGCCCAACGCTAAGTCAATGAATATGCCAATTGATATGGTCCTTCCCAAGAGCCTCAGTGAAGATGTCAGTGCAATTCTTATCCTATTATGCAGTTGGACAAATTAAAATCAAAATAATTAAATTTTCACTTCAAATAATAATTTGCAAGAAAATAAAGCATAGAGACATAAACACCATATTGGGTCCAATTTCCCCCCCCCCCCATGTGTGAGAATCCGTCTCACATATAAGTATTTAAATGATTTATTGAGTTATGAAGTAATTTGGTACAAACAAACTCTTTGATACAAAGGAGACATCATCTCATTGAAGGGAAAAATAGAATATAGAAAGAAAGGAGAACTTCATCCAAGGAACCTACAATTCTTACAAATCATGTTTAATAGAGTTCTCTCTCACTCATGAAAACAATTAAACCATATAAGAAAAATAATAAAAGAAACTGATCAATACTACTCTCTATAGACGTTTTACTTATCTTAGCCTATCCTAGCTCCCTATATATAGGTACAAGCTTGTAACTTGCAGAGCGGTTGTAACTCTCTCGTCTTTTGCCATAATATAGTTGAGTTCATACTTAAAATTACGAGAATAGTATTGATCCACTACCTAGCATGGGCCGTCTTTCTAAATTCGGTCTTATATAAAATTAGAGTATTTTGGGGAGGTGTGCTTCTTGGTCAATCACAACTAAGCCACTTTGTGCAAGTTCATCAACTTGGAAATTGATTCGCTAAAGTGTTACAATGAATCAAATAGATTAACTAGTCTAAAATGGTCCAATTGAATTTCGAAAGAGATAGTCTAAGCAAATAGTCCAAATAATGGATGGTTACCCGCACTACCAAAATGGATGCAGCCATTACGTAAAAATTAGAGGAGAGTCATCCAACGTCGATGCTAGCCCTACCCCACTGATCTTATCAAAAACCATCATGCAGATTATATGCACATAGTATTTTACCATTCAAATAATCATTTAAATAATATTCTCATAACATGTTTATGGAATAGTATCCATATCCACTTCTCACACATAATGATATTGAATCTCAATGTGCTTCCCTCGAGCATGAAGCACAAGGTTCTTCGAAATAGCCATGCAACTCTGGTCATCACATTGTAAGGTTGTAGCCCCACTAATATGAACTCCCATGTCCACTAGAATCCTCCTCAACCATACTCTTCACAAGCAACAAAACAAGTTTCCTTTGTACTCAGCTTCTATTTTGAAGAAAGTTCCACTGTAGGTTGCTTCTTGTTGGTCCAAGAGAAAGCACCAAAACTAAGAGAAAAACAATATCTAGAAAATGATTTCTTAGAATCACAATTTCCTACCCAATGTAAATCATAGTAATCATAAGAGTGTCACCTGCACTATAAGTGATGCTATAATCAATGTACCTAAGTAATCACATCAAAAACTTACTCAAGACACCAACTATGATGCTAATATCATTTCTAGTGTTAATGAGAAAAATTAAACTCCCACCAGCTTCATGTACTTCCTGATGTCTACTAATGGTGAAGAATCTTATACACAAAGCATCACGTTTTACCTCCATAGGCATTGACACACAGGTTTGCAGTTGGTTATAATCCCAAATTCTATGAGAATCTCCCACGCATACTTAAGATCTTGTTTGACTCCTACCATACCTCAATCCCCAAACAAAAATGCATGGCCCAAGTCTCTCATCTCAAACTCACAACTCAACATATCCATTGTCTACTAGATCATTTCTTCATTGTCACCTATGATGTTTAAGTTATCTACATACATGACAACTAAAGAAATCCTTTTTTAGAACATATAAATTAGCATCAGAATCACTTCTAGTAAACCCAATATTTTTGAGAAATTGGTATATCTTGTGATACCATGCCCTTGGGGCTTGTTCCAGCCCATACAATCCCTTCTTCAGCCTATAAAGTTTGTTTTTTTATTAGGGCATCTTAAAACCTTGTGTTTGAGCTACATATACCTCCTCCTTGACGTATCCATTCAAAAATTCTGATTTGATATCCATGTGAAGAACTAGCCACTATTTATGAGAAGTCAAGGCAATTACTACCCTGATAGTTGTCAATGCGAGTTGTGGGAGAAAAGGTTTCAACTTTTGAAGTTGAAACCCTCCACCTGTAAAACTCCTTGTGTAACCAACCTAGCTTTGTATTTTTCAAGTTAGCCCATCAATTTTGCAAGCCATAAGGTACCAATTACCTTTCTATTTAGTGGCCGATTAACTATCTCCTAAGTGTTGTTCTTTATGATGCTACCATACTTAGACTATATCGTAACTTTTCGCTTCATCCAAGGTGGCGGCTCCTTTATTATTCCCACTATCTTAATCATCAAGGCCATGTTCACAATGAGATCAGATGCTCTTCTCTACTCTTCTATTCTCCTTGATTTGCATGGTCCATCCATTGAAGATTTTGGTATCTCAGGTAGTACTAGGTTAAGCTCATCAAAGGGTTGATGTGCCCACTTTGGAAGTGGATTTTGGTGTGGTGCAATAGAGCGGGGTGGTGTGGTGTGTAAGAGTATTTATCCTCTGAAAAATCATCTCCTAAAGAGGAAATCTAGTTGGTGGATCCAGTTGATGATAGAGTGGATGGACCTATCTCCTCCACTGAGTGTGGCTTCTCCACAAAACCACATCTTGGCGGCTAATGATTATATTCACCTCTAGATCATAAAGTCGATAAGCCTTTGACTCTTGACTATAGAAAGATACATTTCTTTCTTTTGGCATCAAAGCTTCTTTTTGGATGCATCTGGTATGTACACGTAACATAACATTTATAGCCAAATGTTCTGAAATGATACACTAAAGGTTTCTTACAAGAGTAGGCCTCTTACGTGGTGTGATACCCTTGAGAACCTTTGTATAGCTCTGATTGAGGATGTAAACTACTATGCTCATTGCTTCAGCCTAGAAAGTGTCTGGAAATCTTTCCCTTTTAGCATGCATTGAACCATCTTTATGATAGCCCGATTACAGTGTTCTACAACACCATTTTTCTAAGGTGTGTGAGTAGTGGTGAGTAGCTTGATGCCATTTTGCTTACAGTAGCTATCAAATTCTGTTTAAAGGAATTCTCCTCCTCCTCAATATGTACAAAACTTTTTTACCGTCTTTCCTGTCTATTCTCCACAAGCTTATTCCACTGTTTAAACTTGCCAAAAGCTTCAACCTTATCCCAAAGGAAATAAACCCACATCTTCCCACTATAATTGTCGACTAATAGCATCAAGTAAGAAAATTCCCCCAATGCAGTATCTTACCATAGAAACCAGCATGTACCAGGCTCAAGGAGAGTCTTTTCCCTATTTCTTTTCATGTGGAAATGCCTTGCGTTGTTACTTTCCCATTATCATGCAAGCCTTACATGGTTCTTGTAATTCTAAAAATGTAGGCAACTTAGCTACCATTCTCTTTTTCTACATCTCTATCAGCACTGCAAATTTTATGTGACCAAATTGCTCGTGCCAAAGCCTACTCATTCTCTTATCACAGAAAGGGCACTCAGCTTGTACAGCTTGTTGCACCACCTTACTCCCTTACTAACTAACTTTCTAACAACCTCTAGAACTTCTGCTTCAGTTTTCTTGAAGAGTACTGATAGCAAGTTCCTCTTAATTTGAGGTACATAGAGCACATCTACTTGTAGCTTCTTCTCTTCACATGTAGCTGCCACAAAAGAGATGTTTCTAGACCCTTTGACTATACATTTAGCATAATTTCCAACAACAGCACTATTGGATTCTTGTAGAGGCCTTCAGAAACTATACCAATCCTTTTTATTGGTCATTTGTAGAGATCATCCACTATTTAAAATCCATGAATCATCAACAATAACTCGAGCATGAGAAAATGAGCACATCTCATCAATGACAACCCAAAGTTTAAGCTCGGTCTCGAAATTTTTAATAAATCCCTTTCCCTTCTATGAAGACTTTAGGGTGCCTTCTTCTTTTGTAATGTTTGACAGTGTGACCCTTCTTGTCATAGTAATAGTAGCTTCCTTGAAACTCCTTTTGTAATGTTTGACAATGTGACCCTTCTTGTCATAGTAATATCAGCTCCCCTTAAAATTCTTCTTCTTCTTTGGCTTCTTCTGATGTGATGCCTTTTCCTTTAGCATTGGCTAAAAATGTAGCATCATCACCATTGTCAGGTCTTCAGTTGGATCTCCTCCTTAAGCAACATAGCACTAAATTCTTCAAATTATATGTGGTACTCTAACCTTAGTGTTTAGTGTTTTAGCCAAGCCATCATACTTTTGTGGAAGAATTTGGATGCACCTCTAGGCTAGTTCCTCACTCGTCTTTATAATCCCCACACAACCAATTAATCCCATAGATTTTAATCCGCATAATAAATGTTTCATCATCTTCTCCTTCAGAAAACTTCTGAGCAACAAGCTCATTCTCTAAGTTTTGAATCTTGGCCTGATTCCATATCTCATACTGATTCCTCACTATGGGCTAGGACTTTGACACCTTAGTTGTGTGTTAAATAAAAGTAAGAACAAAATCACATATTGGTGATGAAGGCACAAAGTGCATGAGCATTGTGCCTCTTCCATACCCAAAGAAGTGTAGCATCTAGTCGAAGTGTGTTCACATTATTGTTTGGGTCTAGGGCTTCCAAACTGGTTTACATCTGTTCCCTAAATAATTTCTAGAATCTCATAAGAGTCTAAAACATTGACATTGGTTTTGAATTTTGAGAGGGTGTAGTTTGTCCCATCAATCGTACGTTCTCCTATAAAGGCCAATGGATGAATGTGCAAGATTGGTGCACATCTAGCCAAGGTAGAAGCCATCACTCCTAGTATTCTATGTAAAGAAAGACTAGACTTTATGCACTATTTCTTGTAAAATTTCTTGAGCTCTAATACCATATAAGAATATGACATAGTGGAAAGATAGATAGAAAAACAAAGTGCAATAGACAATGAAATAGATAGAGAATGGAGATAATTTAAAATTCTAAGATAGGTACAATTGGATGGTGCCACTCATGCACTCTCAAGTAGAGCTTAAGTGGTGATCTACATGGACTCTAGATGGAGGATGTACTAGCTGTAGAGGGTGTGGATTGGTGGATGCCTTATCTTGTGATAATTATATAACTATGCAGATACTACCCTTAAAAATGTAGCCAACCGACCACCGCCCACTATCACTAATAATGAAGCCATATCGTTGGGCCAGGGGACGGGTCTCTACCAATAGGCCCCAACTACCCTTGACCATCTCCTAGCCATAAATATTCACAATAACAATCCCATCAGCATCTAAGTCAGGGTTCCCACTAAAGACATGTGCACCAATGTCTTCTCCTTATAATAGGGGCCTTTACAAATGAGTACCAAGAACATAGATGTGAGATACATGTGCACCAATGTCTTCTCCTTATAATAGGGGCCTTTACAAATGAGTACCAAGAACATAGATGTGAGATACATGTTGAGAGGCGGGCACTAAGTGTATACTAATATCGAGAGTAACTTAGGCTACTTAACCATCTGACTACATATGGTCTTACTCCAGTGTTTGTAGTAGAAGGGAGATCACATATGGTCTCACCCTTGTGTCCATAAGAAGTGATAGTAGCTTGGGCTTCTTTTATTGATCCATAAGTTAAATCTAGATTTAAAGGTAGTATATTATGAATTTTTTGAATCACAAACCCTAGCTAAGGTTTCTTGAAGTTTCAATAATGTTTTCCAGTGTACGTGGATGTACTTTAGCATCCGCATATTCTTGCCTCTTCCAATGGTCTCTAGGGCTTGTTTGAGAACCTGCTCAATACACCAACTACATAGCTTATGTATATTTATGTATAGTTACATAAGAAGATGAAATTCTCCATACGCATCATCTTGTACTAGTTCATGTTCACCAATATAGAAGTTTCTTCAATAGAGTCATGCACTACACAAGAAGATAATGAGACTATGAGACTCTCCATAAACCTCTTATATTACTACATTTCCACCAATAGAGAATTGATAGAGAAAACTTTATATTTACCTCCATTAGGGTGCCTAGATATTGCATTCAACCATTCCAAATGCCTCTAAAACCTCCCAACATACTTCTATCGAGAGATGAAAATATAATCTGGCTCTTTTCATCCTTAAACAAAAAATGCATAATCTCAAGTTTTGTCATTTTAAACTCTTGGATGAACATATTCTTTGTCTTCACTCAAGATCTTGTTATTATAATTCCCTAACAAAATGAGGTTGTCCACATAAAGGTTGCTAATTATGTACTTTCTCTTCTTTAAGAAAATATAAAAATTTACATTTGATAGGATTTTTGAAAGATCAATACTTATTATAGTTCCCTATCAAAATGAGGTCATCCACATAAAGGACAGTGATTATGTACTTTCCCTTTGTAAAAATATATATATATATTTGCATTTAATGGGATTTTGAAAAGATCAATACTTATGAAGTAATTATTAATCCACTAGTACTATGCTCAAGGGGCTTGTTTTCAGCCTATATAACGCCTTTCTAGTCTATAAAGTTTATATTATAAAATTGATAAATCCTTGTTGTTACACCACATACACCTCCTCCTCCTTGACATGTCTATTTTAAAAATCCAACTATGCATTGATTTGCATGAGTGGGCCCCACCCCTTGTGTGTTGAGATATCAATCTCAATTAGTGTTGCTACTGTCGGCGGACATTGATGATATGCCTGGGTGGTAGCTTTTGCACTTACACCACTAGCATAATATACCGATTATGGATAGTGTTTTAGAGGCTATGTGACAACCACTTTGCTCTACTAGAGTTAAGGCATACTTATAGCACCAACTCATGTAGTTGAGTTCACACTATAGACTGGCCTTTGTAAGTTATCGTGGGAGAGTACTCTCCCTTATAGTATGTACTCTCTTGTGTGCTTGTCTACTCTCGTGGGTGAGTGTGTGTTTTCCTACCAATCTAAGCCTCATAAGGGGTAATTATCTACAAGGTCTTAGGGGGCATCTATTTAGCACATAAGTGGCACATAAGAGCTACCTCTAACCAAAAAGCATGAAATCCTAGCCTTTAACTATGCAAGTAGTGTGCCATTTGCATGAGAGATCTTTTCTTCCTCTCAGCCATATTTTTTTCTTAGGTGTATAAGGTATTGTGCATTGATGTTCTATGCCTCTTTTAGCCATATATACATGAAACTCCTTTGACATATACTCCCTGCCTTGATATGTACGAAGGGTGCTAACTTTACATGTAGACACATTTTCATCCATAGAAATAAAGTGCCTAAAGCACCTTTGACTTTACATTCAATAGATATAACCAGGTGGGCCTAGAGCAGTCATCACTAAAAGTCACAAAAAAGTAGTGCTATCCCCCAATCCATGGTTTCCTCATGGGACCATATACATAACTATGTATAAGCTATAATACATACATAACTGATCCATCTTTCAAGAATGATTCCCATTGCATCTTGCCTAAATTGAACCCCTCTCATACATGTTTGATATTAGGGGCCTCAAATACATGTTTGATACATGCAAAAACTACCAAAATTCAAGTGACCAAAGGGGGCATGCCATAGCTCTGCGTCACTCATAACACATATGGAGTAACTAAAGAAGATTATGGGCCAATCTCTCATACCTATCCAATTTGTAAAGCAGGAAGAGCTTGAGTTCTTTACAAGAAACTAAACATATAAGAGAGAGACCAAGACAAAAGAGAGAGATGGATGGCCAAATTTTCTTCTATCTTCTTCTCTTCTCTACAACCATAAACTAAAGAGATAACAGTACATACTATAAGAGAAAGTAATCTCCTACTATAATATATAATGGTCAGCCCATTACAGTGTGAACTTAACTATATGAGCTAGCACTATAACTATGCCATACGCTAGTAATCCAAATATGGCTGTCACACAAGTGGTGTAACAACCATAATCTCACCAACCATGCCACCTGGCATAAGTGCAAAATCTATCACCTTAGTGTTTCATTAATGTTTGCACACTAGTTGAGCTTGATATCTCAGCACTCTTTCTCAAGCTCAACTCCACACATTGTACTCTAAGTAAGCTCCTAAACTTGTGGAGCTTCTCTATACCTAATTCCTTCATGAAATTGTCAACTACCTGATCCTTTGTGCTGACATATACTAGATCTACATCACTTACTTAGAACCTTCTCCCTCATAATAAGTGATTATGCACCTCAATTTGCTTTTTCCTAGCATGGTATTCTTGGTAACTAGCCAACTATATGCTACTCATGTTGTCATAAAAAATGATAATGATGATAATGGCCCTATCCACATGCTCACACATATCACCAACAAGTAGCTTCTAAAGCCAAGCTACCTCACAAGCTACCATAGTAGTGCTCCTATGCTCTGCTTTTGTAGTTAACAAGGCAATTGTCAGCTATTTCTTGCTACTCCAACCCATAACAGCACTCCCAAAAGAAAACATAAAGTCACCAGCCCAATCAGCATCTATGTACCCATGCAGATCTCATATACAACACTACCAACCTAATCAGCATCTATGTACCCATGTAGCTATATCTCTATGTTAGCCTCTACAATATGCTTCTTTTTCCTTTTTGCAACACCATTCTATTGTGGAGTGTACTTGCATGTAAACTGTCTCTTGATTCCCTAGTTTCTCAAGAAATCATTAAACTCATTGGAAAAATACTGTCTCCTGTCATCTAATCTCAGGTGTTTTATTTTCATTCCATTTTCCTTCTCAATCAATAACCAAGGTTTTAAATCTCTCGAAAGCATACACCTCACTTTTCTCCTTCATGAAATAAACTAACACTTTTTGAGTTTGATCATTAATGATAATAATACCTACAACCTACATCTGTTGTAGTCTTGTTTGGGCATACTTTTCTAGTGTGAATGTAACATAATACCTACTACAACTTGTAATTGTTTCACTCTTGGTTGGATACATCTGAATGTATAGCATCTAATGGCCTTGCACTAACATTCTTTTCATGTGGGAAAGCATGTTTGGCTTGCTTATACCAAGATGGAATGTTTTACATACTTTATGTGTACCATCAACCTTAAACTTTGGCAAACTTGCAACATGTGTGAAAGTATGTTTGGCATGCTTTACTAAGCCAACATACTTTATATACTTTATGTATACCATCAACCTTAAACTTTGACAAACCTACAAATAATATTTTGGTCTGACATAGACTTCAACCATTGTATATTCACATGACTAATGCATTTGTGCCATATGTCAATATCTATAATAATACCTATTCCATACATAAACATGGCTTCCTTCACCTCAGCATTCTGCCCCATTTCTATTACCCTTTACAACAAAACAACACTAATTTTTGAAGTCTTTCACAAAACACTCTTGAGAGGATTGAATATCACTTGCAAACTCTACTCAACTAGATTTTTCCTAATATTTAGAACATAAAGTACATTTACCAAGTACTCCATTTTTTCATCTTGCATAGACAATGGCACTTTACCAAGTGCTTCATTTTTCCATCTTGCTTCATCGCCATGTTTACTTGATGATGCATAGTTGTCTTGCTGTAACTTTTCACTTTTGATATCATTGTTCTTTTTATATCATTCATTTGCTATGTGCCCTGGTTTGCCATAGTAATAGCACTCTATTGTATTTTAATTTCTTTGCCAGCCACCTCAACCCCTCTAGCTCCCCCTACCACTAGAGTGATCTCTTCCACTTGTTTGTACATTTGATTCCTATTATTGTTGCCCATGATTTCTATTTCTAAAATGGCCTCCACCTCGGCCACTATGTGATGATCTACCTCTACCTCTACTTGTATATGAGTAGAAGGCCTTCTCATTTAAATTTTGAGAGGATGAACCTCCCCTAATATTCATCTCCTCACAAATAAGAAGAGTAAACAATTCTTGAAAATCAAGAAATTTTTCTCAAACTCCAATATGGATGTCTGAAATATGCATACCGTCAACCTTAAACTTTGGAAAACCTGCAACATTATTTTGGGCCTACATAGACTTCAGTCGCTCATTGTACTTTCGCATGACCAATGTGCTTGTGCCATATGTCAATATCTGCAATGACACCTATTCCATGTTGCCTCTGCTCTCTTGCTGCTTTAGAAGAGCTCCTTCTATCTCGTGTAGCTTCAATTCAGGTACATTCTTTAGTGTTGCTACAATATTTTCATATTCACCTTTGTCCACACTCTTCAGAAGCACTGCTAGTGCCTCATCATCTTCTACCTTTTTGCCAATAGCTGCCAGCAACTTAATGCCTTTATATCTGTTCAAGTGTGTGATTAAAGGTTCACTTTCCTTCATATCCAATTTGTAGAATTGCATTAACAGATTTATCTTTGAATTTTTAGCTTGTGTGCCAAATAATTTATTGAGTTCATCCCATGCATCTTTTGCCCATTGTATCCCTGTGTTATATCCCTGTGATGTGATGAATGATTTCATCATTTAAACTGAGTGCAATAAGTCCCAATGCTTTTTCATTCCTTCTCTTCCACTCATTTTTCCCTCTCGCCTCTGCGCATTCATCTCTTCCCTCAACTAGCCCCCACATATTTTTCCTCATGAGCAAATACATGGTTTTTGTCTGCCATGTGTAAAATTGCTCCCCATTAAATTTGGCTATTTCTTGTGCTATACTCATGATGATGTGAAGTGGGTCTTACCTCTCGATCCAATTTCAAGATTCAAGGGCAGTGTCTACCCTTTTACAACTCAATCTGGTGTTTAAGAGATGATTACAACAAATTTATCAGCATAAAATCACCAGAAATTACATTAAATCAAGGGTAACCAATTTGTACGGAATGGTTGGAGTATCAAACCAACTCCGAATTGCAATTTGAAGTTATAGGGATCTGTATCAGATACCTAATGGTTAATTTGAACCCTCAATCACACCAAAATATAGTGATTAGCACTGATTAATCACTGATTAGTAAATTAATCCTCTATTTTGTGTGCAAAAAATAGAGTATGCGGGGAGCCCAGATCTGGTGCCTTAGACTTCAAATGAGCTCAAATGCTTTCAAGGCCATCAATAGCAATTAGTCTAGTAGAGGATTAAGCCAAGAAATAAAGATTTGACCGAACATTGAATGCTTAATCTCTGTTTTACCAAAGTCACCCACAGATTTGATGAAGAGCTTGGATCTCACTGTAGACTTAATCAAATTGAATTCTGACTTCACTAGCTTGTAGAGCATGCTTGAAAACTCTTGGGACTAAGAGGAATTAGACCCATTTGATTTGTGGAAGTGAAGATCTCAATTTTTCTCCCAGAAATAGGCGCCTGCTAAATTCACGAATTCTCCTTCGTCCGGCGCGACGGCGGTTTGTTACGTTGTTTCAACTGGCTGGAGTAGCAATGAGTTGGCTAGCTAGGGTTAGAATTAATAGGCCTAATTTTGAGTGTGCAAGGAGCTAAAGCTCCTCCACCAGCTAGGGGTACAGAGGTGAGTTGAAAAATAACTAAAAATTTGATTAATTTCTAATTATCTACTAATCTTGATTAATTAGATAATGGACTCATAAACCTAATGGATTCTAGGCATGGCTTTGATACCATGTTGAAATTAGAGCAATATGATGAGCTATGGTGGATCAAATACTAGAATCAACATCATTAACAAAGTGATTAGCAAATAATTAAGATGTGATTAGTGAGTAATTATTAGCAAATAGCTTAATGTAGGCATGGATAATTAAAAATCAGCAAATTGTCATTAGGCCAATGCCTCAATTTATAGAGTTTATATCCAAGCATCAAATCCCACTGATTAGCAAATAATTAAGATGTGATTAGTGAGTAATTAGTAAATAATTAAGATGTGATTAGTGAGTAATTAGCAAATAGCTTAATGTAGGCATGGATAATCAAAAACCAACAAATTGTCATTAGGCCAATGCCTCAATTTATAGAGTTTACATCCAAGCATCAAATCCCACTGATTTCTCCTTGATTCACTCCACCTCTTCACTTTTCCAAGCATCAAATCCCACTGATTTCTCCTTGATTCACTCCACCTCTCCCAGAATATCTCCACCTCTTTTGCTTGATTCTCTCCACCTCTTCACTTTTCCCAGAATATCTGCACACTTCCTAAATCTTCTCATGCTACCCTTTATCCTCTCCCAGTAGATTCTTCTCACCTTTTCACAGGTTCTTTCACATTTACAGATTCTCTTTTATAGCCTCTAACCAAGGGCTTGTTCCCACACACACCCTATTCACTTGTATATTTCAACATGCTTGTGGGAGGCAACTGTACAAGCTAGGCCAAGATGGAATAATGAAGTGATGTCCTCAAGAATTTGAATATGTTGACATCCTTGAGAAAGCCCACTCCAATGTGGCTGACACAACTGCAAAGAAAGTCCTACTAGAGCAGGCATGTTTTGGGCCTACCTTGTTTAGGGATATAGCAAAATTTGTAAGAGGTTGTGATGAATGTCATTGTTTCACTAAGGTTCACAACCACAAGATTGAATGCCCCTACACCCTGAAGTCTGGACGTGCAGCCATTTGAGAAATGGGGCATTGACTCATCGAGCTAATTAGTCTAGCTTCTTAAGAACTTCAAGCGTGTTTTATTATTACTACTAATGGAATATTGTAACAAATGGATTGAGGCCTATGCTACCACAAATAATGATGCTAAACCAACATCTAAGGGTGGTTGCAAGATCAGGGTGCCCAGTTTTGTCCACTCAGGCACCCTATAAACAGTAAAAAACAGGCATTTATTTACCTTTAGTAGCTAATCTCTCCTAGTAAATGAAGGAATTTTGTTTCAAGTTCTTTTGTTGGAACATCATATTCAAAGTTGGTAATATAGTTGCATAATTTGATTAAGCATTAGATAGTCAAAAGTCCTCATTTTCTTAGGTACAAAGTCAATGTATACACCCTGTCCCAAATTTGAACTGATTCCATAAAATGCTAATATCTTTTACATATAAACTCATATGAGATTCCCACTTTGTACCTTAGATCTTCACATAATATGGAGCTTAACTTGATTTTTTGAGAAAATTTTAAGATATCTGTCTATTTTCTTTAAATATTTCAAGGTCTTTAAAGTGTTATAATATATGCCACTTTTTGTACCCACAATAGCTACCACTTAAAATCCTCAATCTTGTAGATCAAAAGAGTGGGTAGATATTGAGACATTAGTAGAATGTCGTGGTTAATAAAAATTAAAAATCCAATGGTTGGATTTTTGATGATCTCTTTTTCAAAATTCTTCCAGACTATCAGAAGGCCTACAAATATGAATAATCTAATTAGTAAAATTACATTTTTGATGTGAATCATCTAAAACCTATAGGGAATATTTTACTTATAATGGTGCATCTATGGAAAAATAAATTGGATCACTCTAAGTATGGAAAGATCATTTGTTTATCATTTCATCATATTTTTTACTAATTTTGATTAATTAAACTAATTTATATTAATTTAAGTTATATTGGGTTAATTTAAGGGCAAGCGTATTTTCTATTATTTGCTTGATCTCATTTTAAGTACCTTGCCCCCCAAAATTTACTCTCCAAGCATTGTCCCTGTCCAGCATAAACTGGATAAAACTGGATACCCTGATCTTGCAACAACCCCTAAATTCCTTTATGAGAGTATAACTACTAGATTTGGGTGGCCACTTGAACTAGTAAATGATAGGGGGACCCACTTCATCAATGATGTGATCAAGTTTTTGTTGAGCGAAAATATGGTAGTACTCGAAAATACTCACCCTACTATCCCTAGGCTAATGGCAAGGCTAAAAGAACCAATAAGATTATCTATGCTATCATGACCAAGACAATTGAAGCCTTACATAATGACTAGGAAAGAAGTTACCACACTTGCTCTATGGGCATACAAAACCACCTACAAGTGCTCATCCACCGTACCTTTCAACTTGATATATGGAACCAATGTCATCATGCCCATAAAGATCTTAGTACTGTGACATGAAAAATTGATATCTTTCATTTTCAATTTTGTCCATATTTTGATGGTTTCTCAATGGTAATAAGGTGGAAGCTTGTCGCCACTTAGACTTGGCTATTATCTCATCACACTTTCAAAGTCAAAAAGTCTTCAATTTAATAATCAATAGAAGACTTAGCCTAAGAGGATAATTGATGGTGACATCTACCCTTATGTCACTGAAGGGTTGAAGATTTTTATGTTGTAATTTGTAACAGTGGAAGAGAGGGTGATTCTCCACCTATAACAGGATCCCTCCTCTCTCTTTCAAATCAATGAATGAGCCTCCTCAATTGAGCATTTTGTGTCATTGCCATTCTCTTATCTTCAAACCCTTATTTCAAACACTCTCTTTATATGTGAATGTCTCATTTAGCAATAGCTCCTCATGCTCAGCCCAATTTTGGACCTCTTTGATGATTCATGATAAGTGGGATAAGGAGTTATTATCTTGGCGGGCCTGTGACTTCTCAAGGTAGCCCTTGCCTTATTGCCGCCCTCCTTTGGAGGTACCAATGGTTTTAGCGGTAATGAGCATGTGGAAAGACTTTGGGGACCATAGGTAAATCTTTACAATTGTCCGCTGAGCAATGTTAACCCTTACTCTCTTTCTTGAATCATGAAGGAGATGAGAGGCAAGAGGCTATGTGAAAATTGAGGTTTCATGCAAAGAGAGGGAAGTGTAGTTTTTGTGGTCCAATACCCAAATTTCAACCGGTAATTCACTCGGGTGTTGGCTTCTAAAATTGATCATATGGCTAGGAAGCTCTTTATATTCTCTTTCCACTCATATAACTAATTTCTTAATCCTTTACTTCATTGATGATCAGAATTTCTCCCAAAGTTGCTAACTTTTAGGCGAATTTTGGCAGTTTTATAGTCTTGTAGTAAAATGCTCATAACTTTTCGCTCGCTTGCCCATTTTTGAAAGTTTTTATATAGGCGCGAAGCTCTCTTCAAGCTCTACACACTTATGTAATCCTCTTTTACATAGGCTTTATGGATTTAAAACTGCAATTCTCTGTGTATCTCTGTTTTTATAGACTTTTGGCCATTCTTTCTTAATAATGATTAATTCCTCCTAATCTCTTATCAAAAGGCAAATCCCATGTGTCTTATCCTCTTGTAAGTGATTTCTATATTCTTTTGCTTTAATATGTTCCGTCCAAATCGTCCAATTCAAACGGATGAACCTAACCAACATTCCCCGTTCACATAATCCTGAGTCGGAAGATTTTCTTCCAACAAAGAATTGCCCTCTTATTTGGAGCTGCAAGACTGGCAGAAATTCTTGCTGCTCCTGAGCCTTTCATCTTTCCTTCCATGAATTATGATCTCACCTTTGATGTGTATATCTTTATCTTAACCTAGGGAGAGAAAGGGAGGTGAGGAGGCTGTGAGGTTTCATACAAGTGTGTTTTGATTCTAAGCAGTGACCGAAGTCAAAACCCCAACTTTGTGTCACATCTTTTGGTGGAGACGGCGGGCAGGTTTTACTTAGAATTATTCTATTTTAACCTCAAGGTCCCGCATGATTAAAGAAAAGTTATTTTGAAAAAAGTAAATTTTTCTTGTTGCTACTCATCTTTTGGTGCAAGATGTTCAACATTCCGGTGTTCCAAGAAGCGGAAGGAGAAGACCCGGGGAGTTATCTCCGAGAGTTTAACCGAGCATGCCGCTTGACGAGTTAGTCTATGAAGGAGAGGGCAGAAATACTTCCAGATTACTTGGAGGGTGTGGCCTTAACTTGGCATGAGGCTTTGCCAAAGGAGTCCAAGAATGATTGGGAAAGGTTGACCGAAGGAGTCCAAGAATGATTGGGAAAGGTTGACCAAAGCAATGAAGGAGAGATTTGGGACAGTGGAGTCACCAAATGCGTTACTATTGTAATTGGATCAAATTTTCCAAAAGGAAGGAGAGTCAGTTTCTGCCTTTTCAGTAAGGTATGAAGCCTTATCAAATATCAACAAGCTGCTTTACATGTTGTTGCTTCTTCTTCTTCACCTTCTATGGAAGATTCAACATTTTTTCTTCCTCACATCTCAACCTTCTTTACAATTCTTGGTCTGCAAACCCAATCCTGCAGGAGGGAAGTTTGCAAAGTGGATTTACGAGCTTTAAGAATTCTCTTTCACTTTTATTACAGAAAACACCACTAGGGCCTCTCTTACAGATTTGCTTACAAGGAAGGAAGAGGAAGAAGGAACAGGAACAAAGGAAGAAGTATATGAAGATTTGGAGACACCACCAACTACTTTCACTATGCATTTTGATGGAGCCTTTAGCCCTTCCAGGCAATGTGGGGATGGGGGGATAGTTTTATTTGATCCAGAAGGAAAAGAGGTATGGGCCAAGGGTAGGGAATTTCCAAAGGCTATATCAAATAATGTGGCTGAGTACAATGCATTAATTTGGGGATTAGAAGATTGCATAAAAGATGAAATTAAAGAGGTAAAGGTTAAAGGGGATTCACAATTGGTCATCCGACAAATGAAAGGAGAAAAGGCAAGGAGTCCTAATCTCCAAGAATTGTATAAAAGGGCAATGGAGCTAAAAGAAGCTTTTGAGTTTTGTAAATTTGTGCATGTTAACAAGAAGGATAATCAAAAGGCTGATGAATTGGCTACTAAAACTTTGGCTTCTTTCAAAGTAGCTATTCTTGCATTAATGGATACAAGTTGGCCTGAGCTCCAAGATGTTCAACACTATTTAGATACAGGATACTTCCCTCCTGGATTGAATCCTCAACAGAAGCAAAGGCTTACCAGGAAAGCTCATCCTTATACAATTCTAGGGGATGTTCTTTACAAGCAAGGAAAGGATAAGATTCTTAGGAGGGTAGTGAGCCTGGAAGAATCTAAAAGGATTATGGAATTATGTCATGAATGTTCAGGTCACTTTGCATCAGCTAGCACAACTTGGAGGATCCTTAACACAGGGTATTATTGGCCTCGACTCAACAAAGATGTCTATGAGTGGTGCAGAAGCTGTGAAGTATGCCAGGCATATGGGCATAAGCAATTGGTTCCCGGACCCTTAAACCCTATCCTAGCATATGGTCCATTTGAAAGGTGGGGATTAGATTTTGTGGGCCCACTTCCTCGTTCCTCACATGGGAAGTATTACATATTGGTGGCCACAGATTATGTAACAAGGTGGGCAGAGGCAAAGGCCATGGTCAATAATAAAGCAGTGGGCTGTGGCATCCTTTCTCAAGGATGCCATATGTGCCCGATTTGGGTGTCCATTAGAAATCCTTACGGATGGGGGGAGGTCTTTCAGGAATGACTTGATTGAAGCTTTGGTGCAGAAATAAAAAATAAAGCATGCTATGTCAACTCCCTATTATTCCCAATGTAATGGTTTAGTAGAAAAAACTAATGGACTGCTTTGTGGATCTTTGTCTAAGCTAGTGGATACTATGAAGAGAAAGTGGGATGTGCATTTGCCAGTGGTCCTATGGGCCTATAGGACAACTCACAAACTCTCTCTTGGTTTCACACCTTTTCAGTTAGTTTATGGAATGGAGGCTATTTTGCCAATAGAATTGGAAATCACAAGCCTTCGCACATCTTTTGCATGCTTGAATAATGAAGAAGAAACACATGCCCAACGCCTAGCACAATTGGAGACGTTGGATGAGAGTCGACTTCAGGCACTTCAAAATTTGGAGGCTACACAAGAACGGCGCAAGGCAAGGCATGACACTCTCACGAAGAAGAAGAAGAAGCCAGAACTCAAGCAAGGAAGCTTAGTCACTCATGAGGTATGATGGCCGTGTGGAGAAACGGCTAGATAAGAAGCTTCTTCGACACTGGGAAGGCCCCTTCAGGATAAAGCAAAAGTTCAAAAATAACACCTATCTTCTAGAGGATGCAAGTGGCCAGGAGGTTCCCGGATGTGCCAATGAGTACCGGTACAACACATATGAAAACATTGTGAGTGAATCCAATTTAGGAGTTTGATTGTGAGTGAATCCGATCAACTCTAAGCCATGTGTGACACAGGTAAACATTCTGTGAGTTTGATTGTGAGTGAATCGGATTAACTCTAAGACACGTTCGACGTGTCTAAGGACATTGGGAGTGAATTTAAATAATCATTGTGAGTGAATCCAATGTGGGAGTGAATCCAATTAATTATTGGGAGTGAATCCAATCAACTATTATGAGTGAATCCAATGTGGGAACGATTAATGTGTTTGCTCACTCATGTGTGCTAATAGTTACAATTGAGGACGGTTGCCTCCTAAACTAGGAGGACTGTCGGGAGTGAGATTTTTGAAATATTTTATTATCCAATTGTTGTAAAAAGAAAGCTTGTAGAGGAAGCTTGGGGCTAAAACAGCCATGTAATCTACTTTTTATGGAATAAAACATTATAAAAATACTCAAGCAGGGATGCTTTTGGCACATGGTTGGAGGGGGCAGTTGGGACCCAATCTGGTGTTTCTCTGACGTCTATATTTTCTTGTGCGCACGCTTCCCAAGGTCTCGCGGTGCTATAACGAGAGTGAGATTTTTGAAATATTTTACTATCCAATTTTTGTAAAAAGAAAGCTTGTAGAGCAATCTTGGGGCTAAAATAGCCATATAATCTATTTTTTATGGAGTAAAACACAACATACTCAAGCAAGGATAATTTTGGCACATGCTGGTGGGGGAGGAAGTTGGGACCTAATCTAGTGTTTCTCTAGCATCTATATTTTCCTATGCACGTGCCTCTCGAGGTCTCATGGTTTCCCATTTCCCTTCCTCTCGTGCGGTACTTGACTCTTATGCCATTTCGCATGCCTGAGCCACTAGCCTCTATGTTAGTAGTGGACCCATATGGCGGATCTTTTGAATTTGCAGTTATAAAGAACCTTAAAGCCCCACTGCTACGCAGCAATGGGGTGGGAATAACACCTTTTGCATTCTTGCTCTCCACATGGTATCCACCTTCCCATAATAAATATACATCCTCGTCTGTGAGGTTGGTTCCTATAGCAACTCACCATATCTTGGGTGGTGGATTGGGCTTTGGATCTATGTTGGTGTCCATAATATAGCAATGAAGCATGTGGTTAAGGTAGAACCACATCCATTGTCTAATGAGACCATTAGGGTGCTTACGATAGCCTTCAAAGAAGGAAGGTGTAGGCACACCTTAGCAGATCTGACTATGTGTTGCCCACACATCTTACCCCCACGAGGCATTCCGCTGCATGTAGCATTGCTACCAATGCATGTCCTTTGGATTTCCCACATTACTTCATTCACCTTACACTTAATGACATTGCCCTGCTGTGACTTTCGTTGTTCTTTTTGGAGTAATACTTGTATCATGCTCCTTGAAATTGATCTTCCGTGGCCTCCTAGCATACTTGTGGTCTCTTACATGTGTGTGGTACTATGGTTGATGCGTGGCCTCATTCATTAACATCAATGACCATAGCATACAATCTCTTGTAACGTGCACTTTCTTTATCATTGGTAAGAGGGGTAGGCACCTTATACATGGGTGTTCCTTCAGTTGCTTGATTAACTATTCGGACCTTAAGCTGGGCTTGTAGAGCACTATTCTTCTAGTTTATCCAAGCTTGGACCTCTCCCTATGTGCTTTCCTTGAGAGAGAGAGACTTCCTTTGTGCTTTGCAAAATTGCATTTGCCATATCAGTAGTACATGCATCGTAAAGAGAAATCTTGCAGCCAACTTCCATGCTTGTTTTCTCTACTAGGTTTGTTCTTGGGGTATTTGGACCATCATTACTTGTCATGACTAAACCCCAATGCTCTATGTGCACCTCCCACCATCTCAACACCAAGAGTCCATTGTTGCTGACAAATTCCTATCCATCACATAATCATTTCTCCACCATGAACGTATCAATCGAGCCTCCACTAATGCAGCTTCACTCGTAGAAGCCATGTGCCACTTCTTGCACATTGCTTTGTTCTCTCCTTGAGACGTAACACACACATACTTTGTTATGTGGGCAACCATGCTCTACTCCTGATGAAATAGGCAAGACCTCTCCCTCTCTGGACATTACTTTTTCCACCATTGAACACATGCCAAATTGCATTCCAGTTAGCTTGAGCCTCGTCTGCCGTGAAACTAAAGAAATCTTCCCTCTCACAACCATGGTTGGTCATCACTTCATTAATGTGTTCCCAGAACAGACATTGGGCCTCCATATCCTTATCTTTCATTTCACATGTCGTAATCATGAGAAGATCCTGCATGCTGTGTGAAAATCCTAGTCAATTAAGAGGCTACACAATTAGCTAGCTCTAACTACCTAAATACTCTACATTGGTAATATGCTAACTTGGATCATACACATGTCAAGCCATGGTCACCCAATCTGATGTTCATCGGGTGTCGTCGAACTGTATCCATACATGTCGCAGGTTGCCAGAGCCAGTGGTCCGGCGCATTCAATTCACCAACCCTGATGCGGGTCCAATGGTGGACGTCTTGAAAACATAGCACTTCTCACCGGAGGACCCTTGACTCGGAAACTTGATTCCGTGGTGGAAGAAGTCATAAGTGTACTCCCACTTCAGTTTTAGAAGTGCATCCAAGCCAAAGCTCTCCTTTGAAGGCCCTTGTCGAGCTGCTGCATTGCTGACCTTCGAAACCTAAAAATCAAATTGTTCAATATTACAATTTTCTTATCTAGATTTTAATAACTCTTTTACACAAACCTAATCGCCGAACTAAGCAAGAAAAAGGCACACAGATCACCTAGGCATCCATACATAAAATAGAGCTATCAAATACATAATGCCTAAATGTAATAAATGTCAATCAAACATCAAACTAGAGCCCATAAAATAGACCTTGCAAGTACATAAGGCCTGGTCATTCATGAAGCAAATCTTGCTAGAAAAAGGTAGCTCTAAGTCTCTGTAGGTGCACAAGGCACATCCTAAAGCACTATGTCATAAAGCCTCTCATCATTGTTAGTGCAGAGATAGTGTCTCTGTAATGCGTCGCTCTCCCTACCAAGGTCTCCCACACCATAGAGAAGGTTAATCACACTGTCACACGTCTTCATGAATGTCAAGAGAAGCCACTTGTGAAATCAATAGCCACATTCATAACACGAGTACGAGTATACAAAACACCAATGGTGGGGGAACACTAATAAATTACTTCAAGTAAATAAATGGGAAAATGTAAAAAATATGTAAGGTATTAAAAATGAAGGTGTTTAAAATGAAGATATTTAAATAACTATCCAAAGATTGGGAAAATGTAAAAAATATGTAAGAAAAATCATAAAAATATGCAAGGCTATGTAAATACCTTCATTTTAAATATCTTTGGATACTCATTTAAATACCTTCATTTTAAATATTGTCGATTCATAGCCTCACTGACATCTCGATGCATAGTAGGCACTTCATAACCCATGTGATAAAATAAGCAAATGGCAAGATCAACCACCTACAATCACCACAACCAAATTATAGTTTAAAACACCCTATCAATGTTTCACACTTAGAATGCTGAAGTAGAATAAAAAACAAAATACCTCCTCGCCATCCTCGTGAATGTATCTACGATCAAGAATTAACTATAATGTGCGATGGAGAGTGAATCCTTTCTTTCAAGCATGTGCAGATACTAGAGGAAAATGCTCTGTCATTCTATGACACTGAAATAGAGAGCTCCCTCTGCCAAACATTCCAAGATGGACAAGCATGGAGAGATGCCACAACCACTCACAACCCCATGGAAAAATCTCTCTAAACAACATTCACTACCTCCATACATAGGGCTCCGCGTGATGGCTCAAGTTCTTAAGAAAGTCAATGGTATTGTTTATCATTAAGCTTGTTGAGGGTAATCCAAAGCATTGGGATAAGGCATTAGATGGAGCACTTTGGGCCTACACATGTACCTACAAATAGATTACAAGATTTACTCCATTCTAATTAGTGTATGGGCAGGAGGCTTTTACACCCTGTGGAGTCAGATGTATGTGGTACCTCAAGAAGATCGGTGTTATGCCTAGAGAAGAGGTAGTAGATAGGATGCTTAGCTTGGTTGATTTGCATTGAAGAGACAAGATGCCATGGGTCGAACAGAGGCCTTGCAACCACAGAGGAAGAAGAAGTTTGATGAGCAGTTATTACCAAGAGGTAAAGACATTAAAGAAGGAACATTGGTGCTCAGGTTTAATAATAAATTGGATAATAGACATGATGTGAAGTTTCAATAGAAGTGGGAAGGTCCATTCAGGGTTCACACTGTGTTCCCTTCAAGTTATTATTACTTGGAAGACTTAGATGGTACTTTGTATAAAAGAAAAGTCAATGGTTGGAGGCTTAAATCCTACTTCCAGAAACTGTGGCCAATCAATTAGGATTCAAATAATTCTAATGAACAAGAAGAATTACTGCTAGGCTTGTTTGTGAATACTGATGGAATATCATCAAATTTAGATGGTACATGAATATACCATCATCTTCCAGGGGGATGATTGTCCATGATGCTGTTTTTTTTGGAAACCTTTTTTCTCTTTAGGTTATGTCTAGGAGTGAGCACAATCATGTTAGATAGGAAGTTGTAATGTACATTTGTTGGTCTTGCTGTACACTCAACTTTTGTTGACCAAGATGGTCGACGTAGTTTGAAATCTATCTAATCAATCGGGGCAGTGAGTAGTCATACAAGGCCATACACCTGCTAAAAAGGGAAAGTTGTTCGTGAAGATGCACAAGGAGAGATCCATAAGAATAAAGACGATGAAAAAAGAAAGAGAAGGCAAGGAGCTCAAAGCGGCAAATCCTTTTTTAAAAGAAGGAAGGCAGGAAAAAGTCATCTCTTTGGATTTTTCTATAACATGAAGGGGAAAACTGTGAGTTCTGATTGTAAAAGATATATAAATGTATATGCTATGTGAGTTTATGATTCCGAGAGAAAAGGGTTGAAAGAAGAATTCGTGAGTTGAATTTTATCTTTTAAAAGATATATAAATGTATATGCTATGTGAGTTTATGATTCCGAGAGAAAAGGGTTTAAAGAAGAATTCGTGAGTTGAATTTTATCTTTTAGTCACTTCTTTTGTCACTGTGTGAGTTTGTATGAGACACAGCAAAGAAAGAATTTTTAAGTTTGTTTGAATCTTGTCCTATTTATCGAGCTTGCCAATTGATGAGTACTAAGTACCTTTATATTTATTTAGTTTCTCTGAGAATATTCATGCTAAAGATTGCCGCTGCATTGTCAAGAATGTCATGCTTGGGTGAGTAGCATGTTGGTTATTGAATTTCTAAGAGACAGGACCTAGCTGCCTGTGGTTTTTGTTGCTTGGCTTTATGAGTGGAGTCAGTTAAGCTGAGCAATCCAATGTGAGAAGATGGTCTAGAGAGAGAAATCTTGTAGCTTGTCGGAGCAGGAAAGCATTTAGATCAGGAGGTGTTTGAATCAGGAAGGCGTTTGAAGTAGTGCTGACTAAAGTAAGATAAGTGAGGAGGAAATCACAGCGGACTAGTAAGAATCAGGAGAAGTGTCAGAATTAAGAGTTTTATGGGTTAGGTTTGTCAACAGTAAGTCTCTTAGGAATTGCTTGAGGAAGAACTAGTTGAAACTAGGATGGTTAAATTAGGTGCTGAATTAAGCGAGTCTATTTAAAGTACGAGCTGATAAATTAGATGAGAGCTGACTGAATTAGTGCTGACTAAACCTTAGATGAGAGCTGATTGAATTAGTGCTGACTAAACCCCAGATGAGAGCTGACTGAAGGGGAAGTGTCTGGATCAGTGCTAGCTGATTGAAGAGGGAAGTGATTGGATATAGTTCTCACTTAAACTGTGTTGACTAAAGGAGGAAGCATTTGAAGAGGGAAGTGATTGGATATAGTTCTCACTTGAAGTGTGTTGACTAAAGGAGGAAGCATTTGAATAAGTATTGATTGAATAAGAGCTTACTAAAGCAAGAAGAGTCGGTTCAGAATTGTCCGATGTGCAGGAGCTGACTGAGTAAGAGTTGTCTAGATTACTATAAAACTCAATGCTAAAGTAAGAGGTGATAGGATCAGGAGCTGACTAAATAAGAGCTATACTGGCTGAATGCTGAAGTAGGAAGTCAGGAGGAGAGCTGATTGAAGTAGGAAGTTAGAAGGAGAGCTGAGTGAAGTAGGAAGTCAGGAGGAGAGCTGATGGAAATAAGAGTTGCTGACTAAATGAGAGCTGACTACTATAGTAGGAAGTCAGGAGAAGAGCTGACTAAAGTAGGAAGTTAGGAGGAGAGCTGACTGGAGATACTATTCGATAAGGAAGCTATCAAGTCAAGATTTGTTTGGAGTAGACTGTTTAGATAAAAGTTGTGTGACTAGGAGTTGATTAGCGTTAGACTGTTTAGATCAAGGGTTATCGGTACAGAAGCTTTTCAGATTAGGTGTTGGTCGGATTAGACTAGTTAGGAAGTGTTTGAAATAGAGTTATCTGAAGCAAAATCTATTAGACAAGAAGCAACTGAGACCAGGACTGTGTGAAGCAAGTCTAGTCAGATCTTAGAAGCATCCAGGTCAGAGTTGTCTGAAACAATACTAATTGGAGGCGGATAAACTATTAGGACTAATCTAAATCAAATTTGTCAAGGCTGAAGCATTCGAATCAGAAACTGACGGGATTAAGAGGTGTCCGAAGCTGCATTTAACCAAGAACCATTGAGCTGAAGAGAGGCAAGCCAAGACCTTCAGTGTGAGTGTTGTTTGTTGGGTGTTTGGGGGTAGTGTCATGTATCCCTGATCTCATCTAGACTTCTTGCAGTGCTAGCTAGTTGTAGTAGCTAGTGTTGGAGTTGAAAAAGCTCTTAGCGCATGGAAAAAGTCTCATTGCAAATATATTGACGTCTGGCACAAGCGCATTGGTCATGTGAATATGCAGCCAGTTGAGGTCTATGCAAGCCCAAAATATTATTGCAAGTTCGCCAAAGTTTAAGGTTAATGGTATGCATAGAGTATGTGAAGCATGTCAGCTTGGTAAAGCAGGCCAAACAAGCTTTCTCACATGAAAAGCATGTCAGTGGATGTTATCCATTAGAATGTATGGGGACCGACCAAGACTACAACAATTGCAAGTTGCAGGTATTATGTTACGTTTATTGATGTGATCACACTACGAAAGTGTGGGTTTATTTCATGAAGGAGAAAAGTGAGGTATTTGCTCACTTTTAGAGATTTAAAGCCTTGGTTGAGAAAGAAAAAGGCAGGGAAATAAAATTCTTAAGATCAGATGGTGGGGGAGAGTATTTCTTCAATGAGCTCAGTGATAACCTGAGAAAGTAGGGAATCAAGAGAGTTTATAGGTACGTACAGTTCATAGAATGGTGTTGCAAAAAAGGAAAAATAGGCACATTACATAAGTGGCACATCCTTGATGTTCGAAAAGAATGTGCCTTTATCGACATAAAATTAGATGTGTCTCACTTAAAAGTGTTTGGGTGTATTGCATATGTGCATGTTCCCGATGAAGTGAGAACAAAGTTGATCCAAAGGTAGAGAAATGCATCTTCATTCGTTATGGTTTGGAGTAGAAAGGTTATAGATGCTACAACCCTACCACTCGTGAGATACAAGTAAGCAAAGATGTTGATGAGATGAGTAGCTAGTATGCACTAGTATGCACTAGTGAAGGCAACATAAGATACATATATAAGAAGTAATGATGTTGCCCCATATGTAGAGCAGCAAAAATCACACAGTGGACCTGGAGAGTCCTCTAACAGTGGATCCAACGTTAGTCCATGGTCAAGCAAGTTGAGGACAGATGTAGGTACAAATGTATCATACAAAGAAAAGGAAAAGGTAGATCAACCTTTTGTGCCTGATCTATCAATAGACCACTCATATGTGGATGGTGACTCTAGTGGCTCTGATCAAAGCCTTGATGAGGAGCTTGGTATTTTGTCAGTGGTTACTCCTAGTGTAAACAGAACCAAGGTTATTTTGAGGACACCTGGCAATGATTCAAGTGTATACAAGTCTGCAAGGGTTAGATACCATGTTGATAGGTTGAGATATGATGGATACATAGCCCATCATTATGCTTACATGGTTAAAGCAATACAACAGTTGGAGCCCACTTATTTTGAGTAGGCACTTGGAAATAAAAAATGCGAAGATGCCATGAATCAGGAGATGGTAGCATTGGATGCAAATGCAACATGGGAGTTACTGCCTTTGCCTAAGGAAAAGAAGGCAATTGGATTAAGTGGGTGTATAAGGTCAAGCATAATGCAGATGTATAGCATAAGTGAGCAGGTATAAGGCAAGATTGGTTATGCACAAACCTGTGGGGCTGACTATATGAGGAGACATTCAGCTCGGTTGTGAGAATGGCAACTGTGAGAGATGTCATTGCTATGGCTGCAGGCGGAGGGTTGGTCTTTCCATTAGATGGATGTAAAGAATGATTTCTTGCATGGTGATTTGCAAGAAGAAGTATACATGATGCAACCACCAGGTTATGAGAGTGATGCACACCTAGATTTTGTGTGCAGGTTACACAAAGCCTTGTATGGCTTGAAGCAGACACCTAGAGCACGGTCAAATAAGATTGAGAAGTATCATGTCACCATTGGATTATAGATATCCAATGTAGATTTTTCACTTTATGTGAAAAAGATAGATAGAGGGATCATGTTATTAGTCATTTATGTGGATGACTTGATTATCATTGGTGATAGTGATGCTGACATACATGATGCTAGGAGAATTTTGAAGTAGAAGTTTGAGATGAAGAATTTGGGTGACATGCGATATTTCTTGGACATAGAGGTGGTGAGATCATCTCATGGCATTTTGTTATTACAGAGGTAATATGGCTTGGACATGTTGTCCAAGTATGGTATGACATGCTGTAAGCCTATTTCAGTGCCATTAGAGCTGAACACAAAGCTTTATGTAGATATACAAGTGAGATTTTGGAGAACCCCACTATGTACAATGGGTAGCTTGATCTACATGACTATAGGCCAGACTTGAGCTATGCTATTGGACTTATGAGTCAATTTATGCAGGCCCCCAAGAAGCCACACCTGGATATGGCTAGACAGATTCTCAGGTACATAAAGTCCACATTTGATTGTGGACTTTTCTATGAGGTTGGTAGTGTCATAAATAGGAGATCTACCAGTAGCTTTATGTTTTCTTTTAGGAGTGCTGCTGTGAGTTGGAGCAGCAAGAAATAGCCAACAGTTGCCTTGTCGGACAATACAGAGAAAGAGTACAGGGGTGTTGCTATGGGCAGCTTGGTTTTAGAAGCTACTTGGAGAAATGGCTAATCCTATGGATAAGGCTATTGTCATTTATTGTGACAACATGAGTAGCATATAGTTGGCCAGTAACCCAATATACCATGCTAGAACGAATGTAAGATCCTCGCCCATCCTGTCAACCCAGGGATAGGGAGGCACCCCACTTGGTAAGATCAAACTCAACCCATTGTGAGAGCTATCTCATTGGTGTCTCTTCTGTGGACGATCCGATTTATAAGCGATCTCCACAAGGTTGGGGGTCCTACCTAATATATCAAAAGATCTCATTTTGGTTTTTAGTCTCTTGTAAAGAACCACCCGACCGACTCATCAGGTCCACCCGACCACCTGCATCCCAGTGACTAGAACCGTTTATCTATGAGGTTTTTCCTAAGTTACTATAAGCACTTTGTTTTTATTGATGCAAGTTATAACATGATTCATTTATTTATTCTTGTGAGCTAGTTCCTTTATCCCTTAATGAATACATTCTTTCCCAATTAAGTCATTCCACATAAAGGAATTCATCATAAGAACAACTATAATTTCAAACCCTTGGCTTCACGAGTTACATACATCTCCAATCTTTTAGTTCATTGAGTCATAAAATAGTCTAGCACATCTCGTGGCAAAAAATCACTCGCACAGTAGAACAAGAGGTGTCCCCTTCACCCTCTTCTTGCTATGGAAGATCTTTCCAGCTCAGGCTTGTAACTACTAGAAAGAACCCTCGCCCCACCTCATGGTGGGTTATCCAACGAAGGCGGTTACCCCGATTTCTAGAGTCGGTTACCCCGGGTGGGGAGTACCCAATTGTCCTAGACCAATCATTAAACAGATCACATCGGAATGGTTGCCTCAAGAGAAAACGTCTATTGGTTAGTAAAGAAAACAATTTAAAAACAGATCTCCATACTTATCACAATCTTTTATTTCCATTGTCATTTGTAGTAATCCATGTAACCAAAAATTACATACATAAGATCCTACATTTACCTCTCTAATATATGACTCGATGTATTAGACAATCTACTTAACCACATTTGCAAATTTACTATTTAGGGTTAGGCACTTACATGGCAAGGAGTAGATTGACCAAAACTTACAGTCAATCAGAGGATGGTCATGGCGGCCACTTTCTCTCTGGGGTTAATTGTGGTCAAGTGTTCCAAGGTGCCTGATTTCCATTACTAACCACTTTGGCCTCATTTTCAAATTGCTTGTATCATTCATATCGTCATCTCATACTCCGTCCACCTAATTGAAATAGTGCACGTAGGCTACTATTGGAGCCACCACCAAAAGATCACTACCATCCATTATTCATTGATCACTCACTACCATCCATAATAAGGGAAGAAGCACCAGCCCCATTTGAGCCACCCCATTAAAGATCACCACTCTAATGGCCTATGAAGGTACCAATACATCCAACGTTTATCTCCTTCATCCCCTTCAGTAGCATCTCTCGCTTCCCATCTCCATGCTTGGTCTCTCATCTCCATGATTTCACTCTTATAAGCAGAAAGCAATCTTCCCCATGACTTGACACAATAGAAGACAACAGAATACACAAGGGATTTGCAGCTTAGGGATCCTTCATGGACTTTGGCATGGGCCTCCCTGCTAATGGCCTCACCTCTCTCCCTTACAATGCTTTGTTAATCTGAATTGAATCCAACAAAGGGGGGTGGCCGACTGGATGCACACAGAAGCGAGTGAGCAAGAGTGAGGGTGGTGAGGGAGTGGGAGGGAGTGGGAGAGAGGGTGGTGAGGGAGTGAGGGGCGTATTGCCGAGTTATACAAAGAAAAGCCAACTTTGGCACAGTTAGCTTGGCCAAGCTATCGCACAGAAGTTTTTACACCGTGTGAAGGCGGTCTAAGATGAAAGTTAGTGAACACGATTAAAAAATACATAAACGATAAACCCAAAAGAAAAGTGGAGGGGCTTTGAGTGCAAGGTACCCTTCCAACCGTTTAGAGCGGCGACCGGTTATAGGCGGTGATTGTTTGGGCGCGAGGGCGGGATTCCCGGCGTAGCCGGTCGTCAGTTAAACGTTGCGCCTCATTAATCTCGAGCTGAACTCAATTTTAGACGGAGGCAGCATCGTTTAGTGTTAAACTCCCAGCAGTTGTTTCGGAACTCCGTTATAGCTAGGGTTTTCAGAGGTCTTCTCCAGCAAAAAGCAAGCAAGTATGATGGGTTCCTTCATCACCAGAGCAATCATGTAAGCTATTTTTTTTCGTGTTCTCTGTGCTGTAATGTTTCATCCTTGGGAGATCATCAAGCATGGTTTTATTCGGCCTTCCTGTTCTGTGATTTCTTCTGCACTGCTAACCATAAAAAAACAGGCCTTTGGTTTTTCTGTTCCGTGTGATCTCTTGCACTGTCTGTTTTATCTTAAAGGCTGGTCCGGAATGCATTTCTTTGCACGGTTCGCCTTCTAGCATCATAAATTGCACTCTATTCAAGCGATTTCCGTAACGAGTTGTAGGATTTCCACACCATCTGAGTATGGCCTTTTTATTCTCACATTTTCTTGAATGGTGTCCGGGTATGCATCACACCAGCTTTAGGGTTTCTACACATTCCAAGTATGGCCTGCTTGCTTTCGCATGTTTCCAGAATGGTGTCCAGGTATGGCATCACACAAGTGTTAGGGTTTCCGCTCCATCTGAGTATGGCCTTTTTTTTTGTTTTCCCATGTTTCTAGAATGGTGTCCGGGTATGTTTATCCGGCTTACGAGTGCTTCAAGAGTGTGGAAAAGATCCGGCCTGATGTCGAGCAACTGCAGTTTTGGTGCCAGTACTGGTAAGTTGGCATGTTTGGGCCATGCTTGCAATCCCTAAATAAAATATGCCATGTTTGTTTGTTTGTTTGTTTGTTTTTTTCCTGCAGAGAGAGCAAATTTCAATATCACTTAATTTGTAAACTTGCACTTGCATATTTTCAAAACTTACAAAGGTGCATTCCTGTGTTCTCATCTCTATGTAAGCAGATAAGTTTTCCTGGTTACTATCACGTTGAATGCGGTTGAGCAGAGTCATTTTTCCTCCCTCATGCATCAGCAGGCAGCCATATTGACATGTACTATGTGAAAGCCATGTTACACATAATGAATTCATACACATAATGAATTCTTGCCTTGATAGCCACGACCTTTGCATTTGCTACTGGATGCATGTGACAATAATCTTTCAGAGCTGTTGGCTGCTACTCGCCCCAGTTTTGAAGGTTGTGTGATTGTGTATGTGGTACTGGAGTCATGGGAAACTCCTTGAAATGGAGCCTCCAGGTCGTCCCGGGGGAGGGGGGGGGGTTCGTAACTGAAAAGGCATGTTTCTCCGTTTCCCTTCCTCTGTTTGGCCAATTCCCCAACAACACTGCCTTGTCCCCTTGACACCCTAGATTTGGGAAGAGGAAATGCCCCAAAATGGGAAGTCTCTAGGCCATTTTGGGGGTACTTAAGTCTGAAATGTGTTTCAGCTGTTTCTAGTTTTTAATTCCAAAACTGTGCCATTTCTTCCTTTGCATCCCAGATTTTTAGTCTGGTTTAGGTCAAGTAACTGGATTCATGTTTTCTTTCTTTCCTCCCATTTCTGTCGTCTCATCTCTTTTCCTTTCATCTTGCACTTTATTTCCTCTCCTCCTTTTTCCTTCTCTCTCCTCCTTTTTGCGTGCATCATCCTTTCTGGCATCGGGTTTCCTGTGTCAGCCTCTCAAAGTTTCTGTTTCTGCTGTCCTTGTTTCATCTCCTCCTTTTTCCTTCTCTCTCGTCCTTTTTGCATGCATCATCCTTTCTGGCATTGGGTTTCCTGTGTCAACCTGCTCAAAGTTTCTGTCTCTATTTTCCTTGTTTCAGCTGTTTCTAGTTTTTAATTCCAAAACTGTGCCATTTCTCCCTTTGCATCCTAGATTTTTAGTCTGGTTTAGGTCAAGTAACTGGATTTATGCTTCTTTCTTTCCTCCCAGTTCTTTCCTCTCATCTCTTTTCCTTTCATCTTGCACTGTATTTCCTCTCGTCCTTTTTCCTTCTCTCTCGTCCTTTTTGCGTGCATCATCCTTTCTGGCATTGGGTTTCCTGTGTCAAACTCTTCAAAGTTTCTGTTTCTGCTTTCCTTGTTTCCCATAGCTGTGTGTGGTATGCTAGATGGCATTGGTGGGTTTGAAATATTTTGCGAGTGAAGAGAAGTTGGTGCTGCCGAGAGTATACATGCCTTTGTGAGTGTCCTTGCTACTATTAGCTTGGGTGATTAAGAGGCTATTTTTTCTAGAGAGCTTTATCTCGCCTGCACATTTCTTTGGTTTGGTGTTTACCCTAAAGCTTGCCCATGGGATCATCTTTTTCTCCTCCTCCCCACCACCATCTCTCTATTTGTGTATTTCACTTAGGTGTGTCATATCTTTTTGTGCAAGTGAACTTGTTCCCATCTTATACTTTTCTCTATTTCCTTGTTGATACACCTTATTTGGGGGTTGTGACTTTACTTGTGAATTCCATGTTTCAGGATAATAATTGCAGTACTTACAATGCTGGAAAGGCTTGGAGATACCTTCATATCATGGTAACTTTCTCATTCAACTTCAGAGATTGAGCTACTTTTTGTCTTGTTGTTTTTGTTCTCATGGCTTTTCCTTTTTATCGAGGAGTAAAGTCAACTATGTGAATTTAACAGGTTACCAATGTACAATGAAGCCAAGCTTGCGTTTATTATCTACTTGTGGTATCCAAAGACTAAGGTATGCCATTTTTTTCTTACTACATCATCAAAAGACGAGCTCATTTTTGGCTTGGGTGCGCCCGCGCGCGGGGGGGTTGGGGGGGGGGAGGAGATGTAGTGGTAAGTTCGAACCTGGACAGCAATGCACTATGCTTGTGCACACGCATACATAGATACGTATGCATGCATGCATGTATGTACACAGTATGTATCTCTCTCTCTCAAAAAAGACACGTTCATTCTTTAACTAATGTATGCCATTTGCAAATGAAGAATTGCCAAAGAGACCTACAGAAGTCACACCGGTGTACCTTGGCAATTGATGATAGGAGCAACAGCAAGGACACTAGCTCAAGAGAAACCTAGGACTAGGAAAGTACCAGTGAGGATGGAGCCCTGTATGGAAGACGAGTTATTTGAGATCTGTGCTCCAGCTCCAACTAATGTATGCCATTTGCAAATGAAGAATTGCTAAAGAGACCTACAGAAGTCACACCGGTGTACCTTGGCAATTGATGATAGGAGCAACAGCAAGGACACTAGCTCAAGAGAAACCTAGGACTAGGAAAGTACCAGTGAGGATGGAGCCCTGTATGGAAGACGAGTTATTTGAGATCTGTGCTCCAGCTCCCCCCCTCACCTACACAAAGAAGTAATGTTGAGAGGCTAAGAGACCTCATCACAGGATCTCCTTTAGAGTATTTTCAGCCCCTAGTGCCCAACACCCCTCACTCGGATGGTTGGGAGAATCTCCCACCAGAGCAACCTATCCATGGAGTCGGTCCAAATGTGCCAGGATCAAGTGATAGAGCGCAATTCCGTTAGGGACAAGAGCAAGACCTCCCTTAACCATAGGAGACAGTGCTGTTTTCATCAAGAGCCTTTGGCTTTGCAAGCTCAGGAGCTGGAACTTCAGAATTGTTTGGAACAAGAGCAGGGGGAACCGTTGGAGCTTCAAGCTTCACACCTTGGTTCTTGGTACAAACAGTGCTGGGAGGATTCAATTCAAAACAGGCATTAGAGCAGGGAGGAGCCTCAGGCTTTACGTCATTGCTTTTTAGCAGAGGCTCCTCAAGTGGTTTTTCCCTAGGGGCAAACCCAGGAACCACTGGACCACCGGGAATAGGCTCTGGAACAGGGCACACCCCAGGGGGAGGCTGTCATCCTTACTATGATGCAACCATTCATGGCTGCTTAGCACGGCACCACAAAAAGATGCGACAAAAAAAGGTGATGCTGCGCATCCGGAGTAACAGCCGTAAGGTTCAGCAGCAGAGATTGCTGGTCGAGCAGGCCAGGAGAAAAAATTGGGATGTGAAGTCCCCTATAAATAGCCGTAGTCCCTTCTCACTTCAGTCGTGACTTCCAGGCATGGAGTAGGTCCATAGGCATTAGCAAGAGCATCCAAGAGCAGCAGAGATTGCTGGTCGAGCAGGCCAGGAGAAAAAGTTGGGATGTGAAGTCCCCTATAAATAGCCATAGTCCCTTCTCACTTCAGTCGTGACTTCCAGGCACGGAGTAGGTCCACAGGCATTAGCAAGAGCATCCAAGAGGCATCAAGCAGCAAGGCAACAGCACTTCCACTCCCGCATAGGACAAAGGCATGAGTCTCACTACAGCCAATTGCTAGACCAAGGGTATATCGGAGAGTTCCAAGTAGATAGGCCGTTTTTAGCTCGTTGGAGTAGGAAGATTGGCTATTGGTCAATCTGGATCCATATCACAGGTCTGAGTCATCGAGGAAATGAAGGAGACGTCATAAGGTCAAAGTTAATGATCTGTACATCTCAATAAAGCAAATACACTGGGTTTTTAGCTCGTTGGAGTAGGAAGATCGGCTATTGGTCAATCTGGATCCATATCACAGGTCTGAGTCATTGAGGAAATGAAGGAGATGTCATAAGGTCAAAGTTAATGATCTGTATTGTATACATCTCAATAAAGCAAATACATTGGGTTTTCAGTGTATCCCTCTTTCTTGTCTCTTGCTTTATCAAGGTAATGCGCCAAAGTAAATGCAAAATTACCTCAATAATCTAGGTAGAGGGCTTCGGCGTGTGACACTTGATGATGGGATTAAAGAACACGTGTCAAATAATATGGAATCCCATTATGCACCTTTGGCATGGCTGTATGTGCATATATTTTTTTCTTATTTCAACTAAAGAGTGCTCAATGGAAGCTTCCTGGATTCTTACTTTCTTGAGTACATGGTTTTTGCTAGATTTTTTAGCTATTTCTACTCAGAATTACGAGTAGCTATTTGTCACTGTTGACTCTCTACCAGGGCATGCTTGTGTATGAATCCATGACTACGAGCTTCTTGTAAGTTTGTTCCGATTCATCTGAATTTTCTTCTACCTGGTGTAATGGGTATCCTTTTTTATTGCTCACTCAGGGAACCACTTATGTGTACTCAACTTTTCTGAAGCCATTTGTGGCAAATCATGAGCGGGAGATTGACCAACATCTAAATGAGTTGAGGACGAGAGCAGGTGATTTGGCATTCCGTTACTGGCAAAGGGGTTCTGTGTATGCTCAGTCCAGATTCATGGAAGTTCTTCAGTATGTTGCATCACAGTCACCTTCTTCAACACCACCACAAGGCTCGGTGAGACCGCAAAAAGTTAGTGACTTGTATTCTTACTGTTTTAATGAGATGTGATATTGGTTATATTAGTTGTATCTGTGGGAAATCTAGACCATAGGTTTTTATATCATAAAGCTTGGGAAAACTGCCTGTCTGCTGCAATACTATGTTTATAGATCAGATTTATGTGCTAAGATCAGGCACTAGGATATCTCAAGGAAGTTGAACCTGTCAATCGATTACCATGGCATTCTCATGTCTAATGTGAGGGCTCACATTATTAGCCTTTCTCTCACTACAACATGGGTGCCCAGTCATCTTGTCTAGTTGCTGCCCACCTGACCAGTTTACAGGCCAAGCACAAGGAATTTTGGGCTCTATCTTCAGGCGGGACCTCCCATGCTTCTATAGAGATCATTACATTATTCTGAATTTCTGCGTGCAATTTAGATATTTATACAGAAAGTTGTGTCAGGGCAGTCTGCAGACTTGAGTCAGACAGAAACTATCTCTAACACCTTCTATTAGGGCACAGTCTAGACTCTAGCTGCATTTTAACTCGATTGCACTTACTGTTTGCAAAGTGGTCTTGACCTGCAACAAATCTCTTCTAAAGAAAACACTAATTTTAATTGCATCATGAATGGATAGGCTAAATTCAAAGGATGGCTGCAGAGGTCGACAGATTGACTTTGGAATGCACTAACATTGTGGCCGTGGGTCTAGCGTAAAATGGTTAAGAAGCTCTGCAGCAGCCTAAATGGAATCAAATGCTGGCTTTGGAGATTGTTGTTTTGAAACGGGAAAAAGTATTAATGTTATGGACTTGTTTAGCTTGAGTAGTATTTCTGGCCACTTGCACACAACAGTGTTGATGAGAGAAAGAATCATATTAATACTTGCAGAAGGCCAAAATGACCCATTAGTTGAGATGAAGACTAATTTTAGATTTATTAATTGGTTAGATCTCTAACTTTCTGACCGTGGTATCGTTCTACTTAAGTTGCATTGGACTTATTCCTCTACGATCCGTTCTTTGTGTCTTTAATTTTGTCTTACTGATATAGAACCTCAATCTTGTCGAATTTGGTAGCTCGGCGGCATCACGTAGTTGTTCATCTAAGTATTCCTCCTCATCTCTATCCATGTACCATTCATTGCAAAGTTTGCCAGGTGGATTTGCAGGGCCTTAGATTGCGTCGGTTCATTTTTATTGATTTTTGGTTGTGACTCTCTCTCTCAATGAGTGGTCTACTCACCTGCTTGAAGAAATCAACCACCTCTGAGAAGAGAACACGAGGGACGGCTTCGTGAACTAGAGAAGATCGTCATGCGACCTAGAAAACAAATCAAGCCCAACAATTGGGACCCCACAGAAAGAAAGATTGTTGCAGTGGTCAAGGAAGATTTGAGAGAGAGAGAGAGAGAGCGAGAGAGGTTATAATTTTTGCATGTTTGTAATCAGAACATTTCTCAATCCCAGCCGCAGCCAGCTTCCTTTGGCTATCAGCCACCGCCACCAGTTTATCAGGAGCCATCCTATGGCTATCAGCAGCCACCACCTCCAGTCTATCAGGAGCCACCACCTCCAGTCTATCAGGAGCCACATTCAGGCTATCAAGCCAAGCCTCCATCAAATGCAGATTACCAGCCATCTGCACCTGTCTTGCCCATGGGCTATGAGCCACGACCTCCATCACCAGCACGTTACCCACAACAGCCAACAGTTTTGCGCCAGCAATCTTACCAGTTGAATGAGGAAGACTTTGAAATAATGGACACAAGTGAGCTTGCAACTGTGTCAGAGCCAGTTGTGAATGCTCCTGTTCAAAGGACAAGAAGCAGGCAAAGGTCTCGGAAGCAGCATTGAGGAGGAAAGCTTATGGTAAACTGAACGCAGAAAATTTGCTTGCTTCCTGCTAACAAACACATTCTGTCTCGTGTAAAGAAAAGTGGAACTGCCACTAGCACAGACAATCCTTGCAAAGTTCTTTGTTGAAGACTTGGTGGGACTGTTGTTGAATGGTCTGTTTAGTCTGCTGTTCATGAATCCATGAATACTGTAATGCTTCAGGGTGGGTGTTCACAGGACTACCTTGAGATCTGTTCCAGTCAGGGCAGTTTTTTTTGTGTAAAGAGTGGAGAAGCAAATATCAAATCAATTATGTTATATATTCTGTGTTCACAGGACTACCTTGAGATCTGTTCCAGTCAGGGCAGTTTTTTTTTTGTGTAAAGATTGGACAAGCAAATATCAACTCAATTATCTTATATATTCTCTGTTTTAAAAAAGTGGCTACTTGCACTCTAAAAAAGAGGGGAGGTGGTTAGTGGCATTAAGTTTTCCTGGCTACGCAAAAACCTTCCGCAAGTCCAACAGGGAACAGGGATAAGAAGGGAGGGTCTTAAGCAAAACTGTGAGATACTTACTGCATGAGAGAAGTGGATGGTGTAAGATGTTTCTGCAAAAAAGTTGTATAATTTGATGATTGCTGTTGCTAGGATGTTGTATGATGGCTGTGGCTGTGGGAGTGTCTTAAGCATAACTGTGAGATACTTTGAAGATGGCTGTGGCTATGGCTGATTTGCTTGTGATTCCAGCAGCCTGGTTTTGATGTTTTGAAATTCAGCAGTATGTAGTTTGCTATCATTCGAGTAAGGCTTATGTTAAAAACACAGAATATACTGGAAAAACTTCTAGATACACACCTCGAGAAAAATGTTAGGGAAGCAATTTTCCCAAAGAAGAATGTTAGGGAAGCAATTTTCCCAAATTTGTGGTAGAATCTCTAATTTTTCATGAGAAACTCTAATGTCTTGCTTACACATTGGAGAACGTTTCCAAACACCATGAAGAAGGGTAAAAATGGCTGCATTCTCAAGGGCCAAAAATGCACAGAAAATGGCCACCATAAGAGCTTGAAATGAAGCTATATTGCTCTCCAACCATTTCCCTAAGCTTGGGCAAGATTAATTAATAGCCATGGAATGAAGCACCAAAGCTCTCCAAAAACCAAGCAAGAAGAGGGAGAAGAGCAAAAACGTGGGATGCAGAGATTTCCCAAAAAATCTTGCCCAAAATTTGGCTCGGCTACCCTAAACTTCGGCTACCCTAAACTTACATTGTAGATCCCAAATTTTGGCCAAAATTTTCCAAAAGTTGACCAAAATCAATGAAAATGAACTTAATCCAAGGTCTCCATCACTCTCCCATGCCAAAAAAAGGTTTTCACCCATGAAATAGGGAGAACCTAGGAAAAAAAAATCAAGAAAAATGCTAGAAATGGATCAAAGGCATGAATGAGCTCATCCTAGAATCTTATGAAGGGAGAAGCTCACCATGGAAGCTTGCTCAAGGCAAAGAGATAACCATATACGGTCTCATGTATCAAAGATATCAAAAAGGTGTACAAACTATCCCATAAGTGACTTATATAGTCACTTACTCCTAGGACCTTTCACACATGGGCTACCCATAAACCCAAGTCTATGTCCCATATCATGTGCCTAGGCCCTCATCCTACATGTGCACATAATTTCTTACATTACAGAGTCTGCTCTTTGGAACACCAATTCGACCAAATTCTTCATTTTGCTAGATGCAATGAAGAACTTTGTGGGAGGTGAAAGTTGGCCTTCCATGGATCATCATCATCATAGTCACCACAATATTTTCTTTTATGTGATAGGCGACGACTTCATTTCGACCCCCTTAGGAAGTGAGTGCGAATATTGCATGAGAGACATGGCATGTCTCACAACCTTCTTATCCTCACAAGTTCTCTTTTATAAGGAAATTTACAACTTTGGAGACTTATCCGATTAGATAAACGGGAACTTAAGATCCCACATAGCTGAACCTGAACTTGAAGAGGATGAGGACAAACCGTGCCACAATGAACGCTCTCCTTCCATACACATAAGATAAAAGAATAGCCAAAAGTGCCCATAAACAAGCTAGGTCACTATTTCAAAAGCAATGAAATGAACGTCGTGTTACCTCTTGTTTACAAAGGTACATCGGTCTCTCCACTTTATTGCGGGGAGGCCCACCACTCGTAAAAAGCACAAACCTTTGGTCAAGCTTGTCGATGGGAACACAACGAAACCTTTGGGCACCCTTTAGGATGCAAAGATTAAGACTTTCAGGCTAAGCTTCCACCACACATTTGTGGTGATGGTGTTGCGATATTGAGCTCAACTAGTGCCAATATAGATGACATGCCAGGTTGATAGCTCTGCATTTAAACCACTAGCATAGTTGGTGAGATTATGGATGATATGCCATCAATGGTTTACAAGTTTTGTGATAGCCACTTTTGTGTATTAGAGATATGGCATAGTTATAGTGCGAGCTCCTTACACTATGGATTGATCGTTTGTATATTATAGTAGGAGAGTATTCTTCCTTATAGTATGTACTATTTATGTTATGGTTATAGAGAAGAGAAGAGAACATAAGAAAATTTAGTCATCAGTCTCTCTTTTTACAAGGTAAAAATTAAGGGAGAATTTTAGTCCAATGGCAAATTAAACATACATGGGATATTTTAGTACCTTTTCACAAAAGAACTTTAGTCCAAAAGTTTCATTTAAGCTATCCCATGGTGATTAAATTTGCCTGCCATTCTCCAAACGATATTCACCTACTATTTCTCTTTTCACCCCACTAGTTTTGATTCAGAATCCTATGCCTTCTCTATTCACCCAGATGAGTCTCAAAATGCCATAGCTATGCGTCCCTAGCTCTATGGTGTTGCTGCCCTTCTTTGTAATCGCTTCAAGCTCCATATGACCTCCTTATGAGGCGTGGAGGTGCCTGTGTGGTGTGTAGTACTTTGTACTGAGATTGCGTGTCCAAGTTTACATTTCAGGTGTGTTTTGACCTCTGTTTGGCCATTGCAAGGTGTTTTCGGGCACTTCTGGGAAGTTCTAGTTTGGAAGTATTTTTGTATGAACACTGGTTATTGCAGTGCAGTAGTACATTTTGGGTGTCTAGACACAGATTACACATGCATTGTTGATTGTGGCTGTATGTACATGTAGTTTGGTCACATGCTGTGACATATAAGTTGGGCAGAAGTACCGCTACAGGAGCTACAACAGATATCTGTGTTGCAAGTTGCATACATAAATTGTCTATTTGCAGTTTTTTGGTTGTTGTGTAAGCAAAGATGTCTAACCACATTAACCAGATTATCCACGAGAAGCTTGACAATAATAACTTTCATGCGTGGAACTTTAGAATGACTAATTTTTTGATGGGAAAAGGATTTTGGGACTATGTTGAAGGAGATAAGGAGCCTCTGGAATTGCCTAAAGAGAATGCAACTCTAGTAGAGATAAAGGCATTCAAAGACTGGCTTTTAGTAAGTGTGATAGATACTATGATAGGGTATATACAGGATGCCAACACTCCAACAATTTCGTGGCAAAATGTGAAGATGTTCTAGACAAACAAAAAGGTAAGAAAGTTGTAGCTAAAACATTACACGCAGTGGAGAAGAAGAACATGTCTATCCGATGAGTATGTATTAAAGATCAAGGGTATTGTTGAATCCCTTGAATCTATTAATGTGTCACTAAAAGAGAGATGACTTGCTGAGGGTTTGTTTTAATGGACTTGGCAAAGAATATAAGCCATTCAAGACCTCTATTACTGTAAAGAGAGAATGTTCCCAACTTTTGTGATTTAGTAGCTATGTTAACTATAGAAGAGAAGTCTTTGGGTGAAGACTCTTCCTCCCAAAGTAAGAACACTTCAGAAACACGCCTTCTACTCAAATTCAGGTAGAGATAGAGGGAAAGGTCGTGGTCAAGACAAAGGGGTGGCCATTTTGAAAATCAGAATTATGGACAGTAGTAGTCCAATGATTCGTAGAAGCAACAAACACACACAGGTGGAAGAGGCCAGTCTCAAGGCGCCAGAGGGAGCCAAAGTGGCTAGGGCAATTGGTAAATATCGTAATCAGGATCAGGTTCAAAGGATTGCTGTTATTGTAGCAAACTAGGTCACTTTGTAGCAGAATGTCGCAAGAGGCAGAGTGACATAAAAAGTGGCAGATTGCAGCAAAACAATTATGCATCTTCAAGCAAGCAGGCTAAAGATAGATGTGAATAGTTGTTTGTTATACAACACATATTAAATTCAGTGACTACATGCGTATCCATAAACGGTGATAATGCATGGTATATGGATTCGAGAGCTTCTAACCACATGACTTGTCATGGTGAGTGGTTTAGAGATGTCAAAAATTTAGAAAAACTAGGTTATGTAGAGATGGGGGATTACACAGCTCAACCATCCTGATATGGAATGGAAGAGGCTACATTTCTATGATTCCTAGTTTCTTTGCCACACTATGTGATACTATGTTGACTCGAGATCCTCCATCTAGGATGACTTGTGACACCATCTACCCTCTTATTTTTATAATCACTTTAGGAACAGCTGTGTCGCAGTCCTGAACTTTTTATATATTTCTACACTCTGTAGCCGGATTGTCCATTTCCTGAATGGGAACTTGCACCAACTTTTCATTTGGCACCATGGCCTGGAGCAATTTTTGCCTATAGTTGGGTACCAAATTCAGCATTTGATCTAGTGTTATATTAAGCTTTATTTTGTTGAGATCCTCCCAATAGGTCATATTCCTCGTTAGGGTTACTGCTCCTTGCTTCTTGACTTAGCATAATTTGGCTTCTATTCATCTTTCCTTCTTCCTTATTAGCTTCTTTTTCCCTTTCTTGACCCTGTTAGTTCTTTTATCTAGACTTGCTCCATATTCTTTTCTGATTCCTTTTGCAAGATGCCGTTTCTGCTCTGGGCTGTTGTAGGCTCTAGTTGGCACTTTTGCACCCCTTCTTGAGTCATCTTCACACTGCCTAGTAGTGGCTTTTTGCCTGCTGCAATGTCTTGTCTCTCCTGATGACTAGGCTTATCCTGTCCGGATTAGTGTTAGCATGCTCATTTAGGAGTGGGCTTTCCTGCATCGTTCGTACCATTCCTTGTGCACTCTGCACAAGCTTAGTGTTTTGTTCTTAGACCCTCTGCTGCCCTACCCAATGTTCTGGCTTTTTCTTTTCTTTCGGATGAGCATTCTTACCTATCAATTGTCTTGATAGGTCCTTGTGACCTTGTCATCACTACCATTACTATTGGTGGCTTGTCTTGATGCTTCCCTGTCCATTCATCCACTTTCACCACGTTTACTAATACATTAGCTCCTGCTGGGTTTGCTTCCCTTTGTGGTCTTACATCTTACAGTTCCTGCTGATGACATCGCAGAGTAATAGCATATTAGCCCATCTCCTCTTTTTTTGAATCTTCCACCTCCTCCTCTTCCATATGGTCTGTTGTTTTGAGGCCCAGTGGCGACTTGATTGACAGCTGGAATCTATTCTTGTTGACGCCGTGGTCTTTCTGCTACCCTTAGGTTCATGTTTTGAGTGTTGTAAAAGCATGCATCAGTGGTGTGGTTGCTCTTGTTGCAAATGATACATGGTTGCTGGGTTGTTTTCGTATGACATTCTTCTTTCGTGTGACCTTGGTTATTGCACCAGACATCTCGTCTCAATCCGGATCCTATGTGTCCAACAAGCTTGGCTAGGGTGGCCTTCAGTTCTTCCTGAACACCGCTACCTACTTATTGCCTTTCCTCTTCCGAGGTTTTTGCTCTTTGGCATCCGAGTCTTGACTAGAGTCTGATTTCAAGGTGTCTTCACTATGAGAATCCAACTCAAAGTTTCTTCTTCCTTTTTTTTCCTTTTGTCAGCCCTTTTCTTTTTCTTCTTGGGGTCTTTGCTTGTTTGCCTCAAGATTCCTTCAGCCCTGGTTGCTCCTGCCACCACTTGTTCAAATGTGAGAGTCTCCAAATCATAGGAGGCTACTGCTATCTGGAGCTTATCCCTCAATCTCTCACAAACCACCGACTCAGTGTGGATGCTGCAGGTTTGTTGGGCTGGTCCAAACACATTAATAATGCTTTGAATTCTGTTGCATAATCTCTTCTTCTGAGTTAGCCATTGCTGCTTTTCTAGTACCTCAGTGGTGGTCTTGTCTCTTTGGAATCTGTTTAGGAAAGCTCTCTTTAGTCCCTCAAATGTTTGGAAGTGGTCTAGACTGTACCGTGCCTACCATATGGTGGCCTTGTACTTAGAGTTGTTGTGTAAAATACGTTATCTTTTGTGGCAATGGGGCTCTAGTGGCCAAGAAGGTGGTCTCAAAGACAAAGACATGAGCATCTGGATCCTTCTCACTTTTGCACTTGAAATTTGGGTATTTCAGAGTCATCCTTCCCAAGGCTACTCGTTCTTCTCCTTCTTGGTCTTCCTGCCTCCTATTTCAAAGCTCCTACTGTTCTTCCTCTCCCTCTTTATCTCTTAGAGGTTCTTAATTTTGTCGTTCTTACTCTTGTTGACACAGGGTCCCTTTCGAAAATCTTTCTACATGATGTGCGGCTGCCCCTCATTTCCTGAGGCCTCTGACTGCCTATGTGGCGGTACCGCATTGGTTTGCTTGAGCTTTATTCATTCTCCAAGCACTATCCATTGCACTACTATGACTCACTCATGAACATACTAGACACCGTAACGTGCACACTTCCTCTCATGATCTACCCCAACTAGCTCCTCTATGTCAAAAGTTTTAATAAGGAGAACATGCATGTGATGCACATGAATGCAATTCAAGCTTCCTATGTAGAACTAACCCCTTACCTTCCTACTCCCTTTCTTGGCATGTCACTTCCCTCAGCAGGAACGCCAAAAGTGATCGTCGTCCGATTAAGATTGGACACTTCAGTGGTTGAGACCACCTAGTCGCCTCCTAAAGAGCAACGACTATCTCTACTATGTCTAATGCTATAAGCTAATGTCGACCATTGACCCATGCACAAGAAGGGAGTTAACAAAGATTGTGTGTGGATTAGTGACTATTCATCTATGCCTCTCGATAGTGGTTAATACCAAGACAGACATTCATGCAACACATAGTAGTAACAAGAGAGATAGGACTATGCAACAAATAGTAGCAATGACCAATCCTGAAGACATTATCCTTCTAAAATTGTCATACACATGTTCGCATACACGGATACTAGCGTCCACAGATACCCAAGAGAGTTTCCTTTTGCTCCTTACATCCATATAGGTACTACCCATTTTCAAGAAATTGTTACAAAACTGTTACAGAACAAGAAGACCCAACTCATGATGATGAGTTTGTTATTGAAAGGAGGAACCTTGGTGGCGGCCAAATGGGCTAATTGGCCCCCAACATAAATTTTTTTGCATGTGGGGCCTTGAATTTGCACATACGGCAAGTCTTTGGCTAGGGCCCTTCCACGACTCTATACAAACCAAAATTTCTTGTGGAGCCTCTATAGGCCCCAAGGAGCATGTATGCCATATTTGATTTGAATTAGAAAAAATCAAATTCACGAAATTTACCTCCAGTGGTGCCCTCGAGGTTGTGGGGCCTGGAATAGGCCTCCCTTCTTCACTCCTGACTATTGGTATCTGGTACTATTGTTGAGACTTGAATATCTCCTCTTGTAGCCTTTTAAATTTTGCATTTGAAATCTTGTATTCAAGAGCAACATTTTTAATAGATGTTTGAACTTGGATGATGGTGGTTGATACATCATCCAAGCTGGTACCATCGTAGGAGGCGATTGACTTCATTGACAATAGGTGGAGCATCTTGTAAGCTGAAGTCAATGAAGTTATCTCTAGAGTATCTCAAACAATCGTGCAATACAACTCATCTTTCCTTAGGTCTAGGAGCTCTAAGACATCTTGCTGCATGAGAAGTACTCCTCACCCTCTATGATGATGGGTGCTAGGGATTTAAGGGGTGGGCCATGAAATTCTATTGGTGTAGGCTACCAAATGCCTGTACATGATAGTTCTAGACTTTGCTTAGCCTTTACTTGAGGGTTAAGAGCTGTCTCTACTATTGGCTCTTGATCCAAGTATGTCAACCATTGGATGTAAGGACAGGGTCATCATCTTCAGGCTTCGCCTGAATGTATGTAAATTACGAGAGCAATATCCTGTCGTTCAATCAGATTTATGGGGATATGCTCTTCGTAGGAGGTAAGAATGAAGGTTGTTGTGATGCCTAGGGAGACATATGCAATGGCTCTCTTAATAAATTTCTTGTGGTTGTCTCCACTCTTCATAGAGAAGAGGAAGTCCACGAGGATGCACCTAGAACTCACATCCCAAGCAAAACTCTACCAAGGTAGAGTTCTCAGGCTCTAGACTAGACAACACGCTATCAAGCTCTATGTTCTTGTAAAACCTAGCATAAATTGGGTCTACAAGGTGAGCGCATAACCAGTGCCACTAATTCACTCATCAAAGGCCATGCAAGGAGGAGCAGCCATGATGATAACAAAATGCGCAAGAAAAAGTGAGGAATTACATGAGGAAAGCTAGAAAGTGAAGCAAGTGAAGGTATAATGCAAATGAATGAACTTACTCATACTTATATTTATTATTAATATAAGTATAAATGAAGGTATAATGAAAATGAATGAACTTTCTCATACTTATACTCACTTATACTTATATTTATATTAATAACTTATATTAATAATTAGATTTATAATTAAACTTTTATTTATACTAATACCTATGTATGAAACTATATTTATTATAATAATTAATTATAAATATATATATAAGTACATTATACACAAACTTATAATCAGAATATTAAGAGTTAAAAAAAGATTTACGTCAAATGCAGGTTTAATTTACACTTTTGCTTATTTTTCAAGAACTTAAAAATAAAAATATTACAAAAAGGTAAAAATTCATGTCATTAATTTGAGATTGGGAATGGTACAACTACTCCACAATCTCAAGGATGTGAGGGGAAATACATTCCTTGCATCCACTACCGTAGAGTGTGGGATCTCGTAAATCTTGATCTAAGAGCCTCCATCTTCTATACCTACAACATATATATAATATTTGTCAAAAAATGAAGTACCTATTCATCAAAACAAACAACATTAGTAAAGCCATGTTTTTAGTAGTCACATTTATTCCAATTACATTCATTATAGCTCTCACCTGAATGTGACGTTCAACTTTGTGAATCTGTATCATCTCGCGAATGACAAATTATCTATGTATCCCATTGATCACCCAAGAAATGTGCCATCTACCCCTCACTTGCACTTTTGCAAGCATAGGCGATTTTAGTTTTCTTTAGTTCTTCACAAGATGTAAAAAATAAATAAAGAATCTAAAGAAAAATCTAGATCAAGTGAGCATCTTTTGAGCTTGTGGTGGCTGGTTTTATTATAGCTTACACGTGAAAGCTTTAGCCTATAAGCTTGAATGTGGTCTAAGATGAGACGTGGCCATTCAAGATTAGGCAAGGAAGGGAGTAGTATATGTTGCAAAGAGCCAAAATTATCTCCTTCCGTAGGCAGAGCATACAATGAATCATAAAAATATATTTGTTTGGTAGATAAACAACTTGCTTTCTTGTTTTCGTACACATCAGTGTACTAATCTTGGCATGGAGAACAATGATCTTTCCACTTAAACACTCCATAGATTGCCACTCTTCGAATGTGGAAGGGTACAAAGTTAGAAAACATCATGTGCTTTAGAATCAAAAAATAAAAACAACTATATTTACTAAAAAATACCATATACTGTTTAGCTTATGCCTTGGAATTTGGTTATGTTGAATTAGATTTGTTTGTGTAAATATACATGCTCAATAAGGACTTCCATTCTCATAGTTGCACCATCCATTTGTCATCTGAACTCTAATATTTCGCCTTTCCAACGTTTCGACAAATCACCTGTGTCTCTTAGCTTTACTTTGAAAGAGCCTCGAGTGCTTGGTTGCATTAAGACCCAAGTGATTTTACTGTATTGTTTGGGAATCCATTGTCCCTCTTCATCTCTCTGATAAAAAAACCTCCATAGTACGTATATTACTTTTAGTCTTCCTTCTTTGAGACATTTATAGTGCAGAAACATATTTATAAAATAGATAAATATTAATAAAATGATACCTCAATGTAAGCCATTGGATTAACTGACATATTGAGATTAATAATTTTACACTCATAAACTAAATTAACAAGAGAATGAAATTTACTATTACCTTTTTTTCCTTCTTAGAGTCCTAAGTATTCCCCAAACTAATAGAACTGAGAGATTCAAAACCTACAAATAGAAAAGATACAAAGTTAATATATTATCAATATGTTACAATACCAAGATTACCAACATAATAGAAAATCTAAAACTTACCATTTAAAGCTTAGTAAACTTTGAATAACAAGAGAATAAAAATTACTTTTATCTTTTTCTTTCACAAACTAGTCTCCATAACAACAAACATAAAGCTTTAAAAACTGCAGAAGTAACACCAAAAATTCAAAATTAGTCTCCACAACAACACTGAAGATTCATAAACCTATAATGTATATTAATAAAATATTCAATTTATAACCTAAAATTTGATTGATTTTAAAAGAGCAACAAAAATATGACATTCTTCTTACTTGTTTAATTCTTCGTAGGTTGTTTAGTAAAAAATCTTTACATCTTCAAAACCAATAAAAGACAAAATGTTAACATTAATAATAACATGTTAACAATTTCAAATTGGAATTTAAAAATGTTTCTTAGTATTTTCCATTATTTCAAATCTCAAACTTCCAAGAAAAAGTGTATTTAGACCTCTATGAGCCCAAAAATACAAGAGAGAAAGTAACCATAGGGCGGAATAAATATTTTGTTTAAATATTTTTTAAAAAAAAGGAACATTAACATACAAGAGAGAATGTTAATTATAAATTTTGTTCCAAAAAGAAAGAGAAGGAGGAATAACTTCATGAATACCATGAGAAATTAGCATTATGTCATTGAGTTTCTATTCAAAGGAGAGAAAATTTTACCAGAGCATGAACATACTAGAGAGAAATTAGTGTTATCTCATTAAGGTTCTGTTCAAAGGAGATAAAATTTTACTAGAACATGAACATACTGGAGAGAAACCTATCTATAAATTTAACCCCAAAGAAAGACTACATTTGAGAATGCCATGAGAAATTAGGAATATCTCAAAGAGATTATGTCTAAGAGAGAAACTTTTTCTATAAGAGATACATACTAGAGAGGATGCTGTAGTAAGTTTTTATAAAAAAAAACAAAGTAAGGAAGTAAGAAATATGTTGAAATAAAATTCTATTGAGGAAAAGTGAAAAGGGGGAAAATAAAAGCATGAAAAGAGAATGAGGGAAAGAAATTTGAGATTGAGAAGGGACATTCACTACTACTCTAGGCATGTCTATGGAGTAAAGGTGGCGAGAACAACAAGATACTGCCTTGGTTTATAATTCTATATTAGGAAGGAGAGCAATGAGGCCACACTTTTGCTCCCAACCTCTTCTTCCGTTGGTTGCTGAACCCTCGAGACCTTCACCTTTGACATCAACACTATCGATCACCCAACCAATTATATGTTGGCTCATTTACTGCCCGGTCCACCACCTAAACCAACGTTGGTGGCAACACCGCTTTTGGCATGATGAAGCTACTAGCATGAATACAACACCAACACCAACGTCTGTATCTTCTCGACAAACCGTCCGTTTGAATAAGCGAATCATGCATGATGAATACAACACCTATCTTCTCGACGAACCGCTTTACTCAGGGTATTCAAACGAGTGACGATCAACACAATACCAACATCTACATGTTCTTGACGAACCACTCCTGGTCTTTTGACAAGAAATAATCAACACAACACCAAACGTCCACGTCCTGGTAAGCCCCTCCTTTTACTACTTATTTTGGCTGTGTAATGAGTGGGTTGAGCTAGTAGGTACATCTCCTGAGAAAGTCTAAATACAGCTTCCTAAATAGTCCAAACCCCTTTCGGACCACACGCTCCTCATGCCACTATGCCCATTCAGTTTGGCACTATCTACCAGCACTACCCACATAACAACTGTGCACTTACCAAAAACCTAAGGATTTAATCCATTACGCACAAGAACCTTTCATGCATACATCACACTAGACAATGCCCATCCTTTTCCCATTGGCACTTAGGCATATATGCATGATAATCCTTCTTGCTTTGTGGTCCATTTGGCACCCATCCATGCACTCATGCCTTTCATTGATCACATCCATGGTCTCCACCACACCTTATCAAGGCACTCCGACATCGGATCCCATTCTTGTTGCATGCAGTAGTATCCATGTTCCATGCTAATACCTTGCATGTTTGCCCTCGATCTATTTGTCTTGCTACCTATTCTCATCTTCTTCTCACTGAGTCTCTAGTCCTGTTTCCATCTGCAAAGTACATTTTTAGCTTCAAGCTCACAAGGTCTAATAGCATCCATGTTTGGCACCATGTTGGGACTTCGTGAAGATGCCACCGGAGAATCTTACATCTTGTAGAATCAAATGGGCATCCCAATCATTGTCTATGGAGTCATCATATCCATGCACCCAAATGATGATCTTCACATAATGTGGTGATTCAATCAACCACACTACATCTTCCTCCACAAGACATAAAACTTACATACATCCATGTAATCAAGCGAGGTAGAGACACCCAAAAGGTTAAAGCAACACCGCATGCCCAAGGTTGGTATTGTCTAGCACTCCAAAATCTCACACCTAAGCCACGGGAAAGCTATTCAATTCTTCCTTCCTTTCCATCATTGACATCACCATCATTCAAGCAAGTAGGCTAATTAGCCATCAACTTTTCAACAAGAGGCTCATGCAGCACTTGGACCCATTCGGTCATGTCCAGAAAAAGCCACCCGCTTACCAGTGCCCCTGCTAGACTGGGTGTCCTAAATTCTTCTATTCTCATAAAACACCCAATCTCATCCACACCCGCCTTATCTACTAGCCTCATTACACATCAACCAATAACTTTCTACCTTACACCATATGTAAGAGTTAAAGAAAGTAGACAAATAAGTGTCAAAGAAAATAGAGAGAGTTTTTTCCATTGAAAGAAGCTTCTACATGGGCCTAACTTTTTGCCCAATGCCCATGCATGCCACCTGCAATATATCCATGAGCTCTACACGTAATAAACACATAAGCATTATTCGTTCCCGAACCGACATTGAGCCACCTCATCATCAATAACCCTCTAGGTACATATCTGGATGGGGAGATTATGGCATAGGCACAAGCCTGGCCCATGGTATAACCCATTACTGCATGGAGAACCCTCGACCTTGCATGTATCTCCAAAGCGGTTCAATGCATATAACCTCTACCTTCAGCTCCAATTCACATCACCACCAACACTTCTGTCTAGACAAGTAAGACATCCCAGATCACCATCTACCCATGCTAATCATTCCATGGTGGGGTCTTAGTGCTCATTCCACCAATCACAAGGTGCGGGGACCACTTCTACCAACTACCTAATGTTGAAGAATCCACACCACTTCCTTAACTAATGGAGGTCTGGCATGAAGAACATATCACCTTTCCATGTGACAAGTTTCCTACCATCCAATCTTCCCATCTTTTTGCCTTACATTCTACTATTACAACAGATTGGTCCCAAACTATACCACTCATGGTGTATCCTTGGACCATCCAATTCTTGGTGGCATAACTTCACCACCAACTTGCATGGTGACACAAGGACATGGTCACCACATTAGGAAGAGGGGCATTCCATAGATTAACATGATTTTGCCATAAGTCACCATTATGAAGAGGGGTATGCAACCATTCCATAGATTACCATGATTTTGCTATAAGTCACTTCACTATTTTACCCATGCAAATGGTAGCACTTAATGTTTTTAAGATGGTGCTGGAGCATATAAAGCTGTATTAACCTTACCATGTGCTTAATATCAAATAAGAAAGGTCTACAAAATTTAGTCTACATAGTTGCTTAAGACTAGTAATAGAGGTCATACTATTTTTAAGTTTAATTGGCCTAGAGTGAAAACTAGTTAATTGTATAAAGTCATTTTTGATAATAATTTGGACATTGTCATTCCCTTGCATTGGTTTTCTTATTGTGAGCTCTCATTTTTCCCTCTTCTTGCTTACTTGCATGCTATTAGATTCTTACATACTTGATGAATACTTGTTTGAATAGGTATGATTGTAGGTTTTCCTCTTTCATTAGCTTCTTCTTTCCTAACCTTTTATGAGATAGAACGATCATAAAGGACTATCTCTTCTTGCCAACATCTAGGAATTGAGAGCTCTCCTTGGCAAGGAGCATTCTGCTGTGACATCAAAGTGAGGATGCAATGGTTAGCGCACTCACATTGGGAATCTGATGCATTTTACTTGATGAATACTTGTTTGAATAGGTATGATTGTAGGTTTCCCTCTTTCATTAGCTTCTTCTTTCTTCCTAACCTTTTATGAGATAGAACGATCATAAAGGACTATCTCTTCTTGCCAACATCTAGGAATTGAGAGCTCTCCTTGGCAAGGAGCATTCTGCTGTGACATCAAAGTGAGGATGCAATGGCTAGCGCACTCACATTGGGAATCTGATGCATTTGTGCCTCTCAAAGGGCAAGAACCAATGCCACATACTTTGTCAAGGCTAAGGTAAGCTCTTTACTTGTATAGTGTATGAGGGAGGGAGAGAGAGAGAGAGAGAGATGATTGAGAGGTTAGCCATGGAAATAGGGAGGGGGTAGCTTCAAGAATTGTACCACCAGTGCTCGTGCAACTGATACATTGGGCCAAGACCAAAAAGGAACAAACTGGCCCATATCTCCAAACTTATCACTAAGTTTTCAATGGGTCAAGGGGTTCCATACCTCATCTGGAGATGTTTAACTAGATCTGTGAAGCATTCAACCTTGTGGAAGATCAGGTTAAGGTGAGTGCCTTTGGCCTCGCCCTCGATGGAAAAGCAAGACAATGGGTCAAGGGGTTCCATACCTCATCTAGAGATGTTTAACTAGATCTGTGAAGCATTCAACCTTGTGGAAGATCAGGTTAAGGTGAGTGCCTTTGGCCTCGCCCTCGTCGATGGAAAAGCAAGACAATGATTTTGATCACTTAAAACAGAAGGCAAGGCTGCCTTTGATGCATTGAAAGAGGCTTTCAAAGTAGGATATTCAAGACAGGAAACTCAATGGATTACGGTTGAGTTGCATAATGTGAAGAGTAGAAGGAGGGATAATCCATCCTTCTCCTTCACATTATGCAACAATTGAACAGTTGCATAATGTGAAGTAGAAAGAGGGAGAATCCATCCGGGATTATATCGATCGGGTAAGATATCTTCACTCTTGCTATAATGATAGGGACAAGTTCTTTGATGAAAGACTGATTGGTTGATTCCTAGAGGGACTTGAAGATGTAGCCCTGCATAATTCCCTATATGCTCTGGGACACATCTCCTTTGAGAAATGTTGCAGAAGCACCATGGATTTTGAAGGCAATTTCAAGTGAATGTGTTTCGAGAATTGCATGAGGGCACTTTTGAAGCTTCCTTCAAAACGAGAAGTACAAAATCTAAAGGGAAAGGGAAGGAATCCTCTTCAAGACAATAAGTGGAGCAGCTAGTAGCTACATTGATGCAACAAATGACCCAACAATGGGGAATAGGTCAAGGCCACGACTAGGTTGGACAACCTCATCTTTATCCCAAGAGAGAACTAGTATGGTGCCAAATTTTTCGAGCAAACCACACTAGTATGGAGTCTCCACATTTGAGACCCAGACCAAATCTCTACTCCGCTTACTGCTGCTAGAGATGGGGCAATCACGAAACATCAAACTGCTACCACCAAAGATCTGCTCAAGTCAGGCTAGCAGGCCTTGCCACCTAGTCCGAGGCAACCCCGCTGGCTTTGTTAGCATTAGAACAATATAATGCACCTCAATCTAGCCACGAAGTGGCCAAGCAAGGAATCCTTAGGATACCCGAAGTACCCTTGCCACCTCCAATCCTTCCACCAAAACCTTTGTAACCTCAAGTGACCCTCATTCACCATTTGACCTTGACAAATGTTTTTGAAGAAAGTGAGGAGGGAGAGGTGATCAACAACACCGTCTTTGAGCCCCCTGAACCCAGCAACCCATCCCCACAAATACTTAGTCATTATGTGATGAAGGGTGAGCACATGTACCCCATATACCTACTAGTAGTCGCAATAGCGTGGGCGGGGGGGGGGGAGACTTGAAGAGTATGTCTAAACGACCACCTATGCAATGCTATCACTGCATTGGACCACACCAAATAGCTGAATGTCTGGTCAAGAAAGGGATGGCGAGTACTCTTGCGAGTATCCTTGTCGGTTGACTCCTTTATGCACAGGTTGTGGGATAGACCACATGTACAAGGATAGCCCATTGAGAACGGGTGTACTTGGAAAAGGAAAGGAAGCTAAATCAAGCACCAACATTAACTTGTTGAGCATGCGGAATAGCTTCATCCACACAGTGCCTCTCTCAATGAAGTCACACGAATGCAAAGTAAGAGGAGAGTCACTACTCATGCTACTGGCTCTGGAGCATCTACTTCAAAGAAGTAGGGAACCCCAAGACAAGCAAGGATCTTGTCTTTTAAGGAAGTTCTTGAGCAAGCATGAACAACTAGGCATAGCCAAAAGAAAAAGGCTACAAAGATCGACAAGGGATATAGCCGTGTTACTATAGAAAGTGGATCGGAGAAGGGGACAACTATAAATGTGTCATCTTCCTCATCTAATGAAGAAAAGATACTTCCATATGCCCCTCAAACAAGGGAGCAAATAGACCCCAAGCGTCTACCCAGGAAGTTGGTTGAATATCCAAAACCAATTAAAGAGAAAGGTAGGTTGAAAGCAACTCAAGAGCTATTCAAGGAATATTAAGCTCAATTGGGGGAGGAATCTTAGGTAGTTTAGGCTCCAAGAAGTTCCTCAATGCCTAACATAAGGCTAATTGATGAAGCCCAAGAGCTTAACAGAGGCCTCAACCACGAAGTACTCACATTTGAGGATCTCCCTCAAGATGCTAAACCAGAGCCAGTAATAGTTTCTCATCAAGTGGATCATGTTACTGCTTATCTTAAGAATATGAGGGATGAGCACCCAAGAAAACTGGACACTGATGTTCATATCCCTATACCCTACACCTTGAGAAGCCTAAGCGAAAATGGGGACCATTAGATTCACAAGCCCAAGAGCTTAACAGAGGCCTCAACCACGAAGAAGTACTCACATTTGAGGATCTCCCTCAAGATGCTAAACTAGAGCCAGTAATAGTTTCTCATCAAGTGGATCATGTTACTGCTTATCTTAAGAATATGAGGGATGAGCACCCAAGAAAACTGGACACTGATGTTCATATCCCTATACCCTACACCTTGAGAAGCCTAAGCAAAAATGGGGACCATTAGATTCACAAGCCCACCCTCGTTCCAAGAGACATTGCTGGCCTCTCTTCCTTTTTGTCTTCATAAGTCCAGATTCCCATTGGCACCTTACTTCAAGGTAGCCCAAGTCTATGGAACATTTGGATGGAAGAAAGGCTTGGAGCTACAATGGAGGAGCAGGTAGAACTAGGAAGTCCCGATGAGTATGATGATGAAGAATCCATAGAACTAGATGGAATCGCAGGCGTATCTATGGTATGGGTGAATAAGGAGATGAACTCAATGCAGTACTACCCCTAGCTTTCAATGAGCTTTAAGTCACCACCACCATCCTAGATGATGGTGCATTGTTACTAAGCAATGCTGGGAAAATGGAAAAAACCTCCTATGACATTGCTTTGATTGTGAAACTAGCTGATGGAGCCACCACAAAGCCCATAGGTCTTTTACAAGATTTGAAGATTAAGATTCTCGGGACGAGTTTCTAACACACCTTTGTGGTGATGAACTTTGGCTAGCAGAAAGCCGGTTTCCTACAATTGTGTTAACCTGACGGACATTGAGACGTACTATGTTTTACGTCATTAATTTAAATATTCCGAGTCATGGGCCAGGCTTGTCCGCACCATATGTTAAGGATAAAGGGATTGGGTGATCGCCGATGAGAGGCGCACCTTGAATATCAGCAGGGTAAGGGTTAGGATCGACGGCCGGCCATGTATGGGCGCCCATGTGTGAATGGCCAAGTCACCTATAAGAGTCAAATGTAACCCTAAAACCTTCATTCTCATGTGTTGTGAATACAAGAGTGCTCTTGCCTTATCTCCTTGGTTTCCTTCTCCTACGTGAGAGAGAGAGAGAGAGAGAGAGAGAGAGAGAGAGAGAGTGAGCGATCGAGCACTGTGTAGCGGCACAGTGGCGGAGAGGCGATAGAGCGGCGACGGCGGCTCCTTCTTCACTGCGACGCGGGAATCTTTCAAGGCGACGGTTGAGCGGTGAGTGACACACCTTTTGCATTCTATTTGAGCTTGCTTTCCTGGTTGTATGCTTGCAGCCATTCGTGGCTCGCATACGGTGCTCGGCAAGTCCCCAGCTACTACGACCTGTGCGGCGAAAGCGCACATTTTTGGCACCGTTGTCGGGCAGTTGACCTGCACCGTTGTCGGGCAGTTGACCTGCACCAAGCTCCAGTTTGCAGCTCGAGCTGCTGCGTGAAGTTTAATTTACACTGCAGGAAAGCGACTGTGTGTTTGTTGTTGAGGTGTTTCCGTGTTTTGCAATCTGTTTCTGCAATTTGTCTTCTGCATTTCTGTTATTTTTTCACTCCGCATGTGGGCGTGCGTTCTGTTATCTGGTTTTCTGCGTGTGAGGGGGGGTTTCTGAATCCCCAGACCTGTGCTGTGTGTGAACCGCACCGCGGCCAAGGCTGAAACCTAGAAAGAAACCCTAGAAAACTTATCTCAAAAAATAAAAAATTCAAAATTCAAAATTCAAAAAATAAAAAAATAAAAAATTTTATTTTATTTTTAAAGAAAAAACCAAACGTGTGGAGAGGAAAGATTTTTTAATTGGAGAAAAATTTTTTGAAAAGAAAAACCCCGAATTGGTCCCGGTCTCGGTCTCGGTCTTTTGATATATATATATATAGGAGAGTGAGCCTCCATAGCTTTCTTTCAAGTGAGAGCTTATGGGGCCCTATATGTAGCCCACTCCCCAAGGAGTGAAGTGAGCATGTGGGATAAAGCCCTCACCCTTTCCTCCACAAGCAAATAGGCTTTTGCCCCTTCCCCCACAGGAAAACGGACTGTTTTGAGGACCACAGGGGCTCTGGATAGGCGAACACGATGCTGTAAAGCACGCTAGGACCCTTTAAACGATACGCTCATTTCGAGCTATCACACGCCCTAGTCCAGGTTCGACCATAAGTAAGGGGGTCAAAAACGGGTTAAAAACAATCTAAAAACAAGTAAAAACGGGGTGCGAAACACCTAAGAAACCACGTGTGTGGGCTTCAAAGGTAGTCACCAACGCCCGTAGGGTACCCACGTCACATGCATCTACGCTCTGGTCGGGTGCTAGAGTCTAAGCCACTAGAAAGTGTTTCAGTTTACGCAGGCTCACACCATCCCTCCACGTTGGCATCTTGGCCTTCCGCTGGAACCCAGGGAAGTGCAACCCAAGATCCACGAATAGCGGATAGCGATTCGTCCTTTGACTCAGAAGCCATGGAAGGGCACCTTACTAAGAACCCTGAGGAGACAAGCCAAAACATGCCGCCAGGTTGGGCCCCACAACCCGGATCTAGCATGTTTAGTCGTCTAATAGAGACCTTTAGTAGAGCTACACGCTCTGAGCATGTGACAAGCAAAGTAAATGAAGAAGGAGGGGTAGTAGATTCACCATTCACATCTTATGTAGACCCTACCCTCCCAAAGAGTGTCCATGTGGATATTCTACCCACTTCGTTTAATGAGGGCCCTACTGAGCTACCAACTTCCGATGCTCTTCCTAAAGTAGAGGTCCCTAGAAGCCAATCCATAAGAAGTGACATTGCGTCCACTTCAAGAGAACCGTTTGGCACACCAAGTCTAGATGGGATATTTCTCAATAAAAATTGGGAATATGATCTACACACGGAGACTCTAACTGACCTATACACGGGTTACATATACCATGTAGGTTGGTTAGAAGTCCTACGATCTACATCTAGCACCACTAATCTAGAGGAGAAACAACAAATGATATGTGAGGTTATTCATAGAATTATCCAATTTGAGAGGCAAAATAGGGGAGTGAACCTGGTTTCCACTGGCCCTATGAAATTTTTGGATACAAGCAAGGCCAAACAACCAACTCTGTCACAATTGGCGGTGAGTCCCATAGACCCTTCGTATGTTGTTTCGCCTGGAGTCTCAATGCAGGTTGAGCCCACGAGCAGTAACTTTAGCTTTCCAACCTTGGCTCAACTTTCCATTAGGGAATCTACAATGCCTACTCCAATGATGAGCATGATGGAAGGCGCACCTGTTACCACTATAGTTAGTACGACACCGCTACCTAGTGGAACAGTACCTACAACAGTGCATGCCAGTGCCTATCAACCATATGTACCTATCGCTACTCATGCTCATGTAGCTCCTACGCCTCTTAGTATGCCAATGGCGTATGCTCCACGACCGCCTTATCACCACCCTTATCCAAGAGGAGCTAGGCCTAGTCACATATCATATCCTACGTCATTTGCCAACATACTCAGACCAACGCCAACTCCTATCAGCCAGGCTATCCCAGAAGTGCCTCCACCAGCTATGCCTGCTCACCTAGGTGATCTCGCAGCGTTTGCTCAGACGATCGGACGATCCATTGCGGAAAACATGCGGGGCATGCCTGAGAGAGAACCTAGAAGCAAGGCAGTACAAGTGGCTAAGCTCACTCAAAACTTCAGTGGTAACAAGGATGTTAGGAAGAACATTGAAGTCTTTGAACACGTGTGTGATTCCTTGGAAGAGCACAATGAGCTGCATAAGTGTAAAGCCTTAGGCTTAACTTGTTGAAATTTGAGCATAATGATGAGCTATGGTGGATCAAACACTAGAATCAACATCATTAACAAAGTGATTAGCAAATGATTAAGACGTAATTAGTGAATAATTAGCAAATAGATTAATGTAGGCATGGATACTCAAAAACCAGCAAATTCTCATTAGGGCTATGCCTCAATTTATAGAGTTTACATCAAGCATCAAATCCCATTGATTTCTCCATGATTCACTCCCTGAATATCTCCACCTCTTGCTTGATTCTCTCCACCTCTTCTCTTTTCCCTGATTATCTCCCAGAATAACTCCACACTCCTAAATTCCCTCATGCTACCCATTATTCTCTCCCAGTAGATTCTTCTAACCTTTTCACAGGTTCTTTCACAATTACATCTCCTCTTTTACAGCCTCTATCCAAGAGCTTGTTCCCACACACACCCTATTCACTTGTATATTTCAACACCTCCCCTCAAGTGAATAATCCTAGCACACTTGGACCCTGTATCAAGTTTCCCTCTTACTTGATAGCCCGCGACCAGTGCCTCAAGTCCCTAAACTCCATAGTCCTTGACACACTCTCTCTCTATGTGTCTAAGGCTACTATAAGTGCCCGCGACCTTGACTAAAGTGCTCACACATACATCTACCACTTGGCCTACATCATCGGTGGCTCAGAGGCGGTTTTACTTTATTGGGGCAGGTTACATTGGGTTGTGGGTTCTCTCTCTCTCTCTCTCTCAGAAAAGATGATCCGACTCCACTTCCCTTGGAGCCTCCATGAAGTTTGCCAATGTCGTTCCTTCTTCACTGGGTTTGCTGTAGCAGTCTCTCGCCATGTGTCCTGGCTTTCCACATTTGTGGCAAGTGAAGGTCCTCCCTCCTACTCTGCCTCTTCCTCGTCCTCGTTCTCGAGAGAATCCTCCTCGGGTGAAGAATGCTTTTTCCTCTCCTGCTGTTGAGTCGAGCTCTTTCTTCTCTTTGCCTCTGCTCTCTTGCTCTAGTAGAGCTGCTTCTATCTCGTGTATCTTCAATTCAGGTACATTCTTTAGTGTTGCTACAATGTTTTCATAATCTCCTTTGTCCACACTTTTCAAAAGTACAGCTAATGCTTCATCATCTTCTACCTTTTTGCCAATAGCTGCCAGCTGTTGCTTAATGCTTTTATATTTGTTCAAGTGTGTGATTAAAGGTTCACTTTCCTTCATGTCCAGTTTGTAGAATTGCATTAATAGATTTATCTTGGAATTTTTTGCTTGTGTACCAAATAATTTATTGAGTTCATCCCATGCATCTTTTGCCCACTGTATCCCTGTGATATGATGAATGATCTCATCATTTAAACTGAGTGCAATAAGCCCCAATGCTTTTTCATTCCTACTCTTCCACTCATTTTTCCCTCTCTCTGGGCATTCATCTCTCCCTTCAACTAATCCCCACAGATTTTTCCTCATCAGCAAATACATGGTTTTTGTTTGCCAATCATGTATAAAACTGTTCCCCATTAAATTTGGCTATTTCCTGTGCTGAATTCATGGTGATGTGAAGGGGGTCTTACCTCTTGATCCAAATTCAAGATTCAAGGGCAGTGTCTACCCTTTTACAACTCAATCTGGTGTTTAATAGATGATTACAACAATTTTATCAGCATAAAATCACCAGAAATTACATTAAATTGAGAGTAACCAATTTGTACGGGATGGTTGGAGTATCAAACCAACTCCGATTTGCAATCTGAAGCTTTAGGGATCTGTATCAGATACCTAATGGTTAATTTGAACCCTCAATTGCACCAAAGTATAGTGATTAGCACTGATTAATCACTGATTAGCAAATTAATGCTCTGGTTTGTGTGCAGAAAACAGAGTATGCGGGGAGCCCAGATCTGGTGCCTTCCACTTCAAATGAGCTCAAATGCTTTCAAGGGCATCAATAGCAATGAGTCTAGTAGAGGATTAAGTCAAGAAACACAAGATTTGACCAAATAATGAAAGCTTAATCTCTGTTTTACCAAAGTCACCTGCAGATTTGATGAAGAGCTTTGATCTCAATGTAGACTTGATGGAATTGATTTCTGTCTTCACCAGCTTGTAGAGCATGCTTGATTACCCCTTGGGCTAGGAGGAATTGAAGCAATTTGTCTTGATGAAGTAGCAATGGCAAAATCTGCAGAGAAAAAAGGCACCGGCAAAAATGACGATTTCTCCTGATTCCTTCGGCGGTTTGCTGCGCCGTTTCGATGAGCTGGTAGCCAGGGGTGTTGGCTAGCTTAAGCTAGAAGCTTGTGCCCTAATTTAGAGTGTGCAAGGTGTTAGAGATCCTCCACTGGCTGGGGGTGAAGGGGAAGATGAAAAACTCACTAAAAAATTGATTTTTTTGCTACTAATCCTAATTAATTCACTAATGGGCTCATAAATCTGGTTGATTCTAGGCATGGCTCTGATACCATGTTGAAATTTGAGCATAATAATGAGCTATGGTGGATCAAACACTAGAATCAACATCATTAACAAAGTGATTAGCAAATGATTAAGACGTAATTAGTGAATAATTAGCAAATAGATTAATGTAGGCATGGATACTCAAAAACCAGCAAATTCTCATTAGGGCTATGCCTCAATTTATAGAGTTTACATCAAGCATCAAATCCCATTGATTTCTCCATGATTCACTCTCTGAATATCTCCACCTCTTGCCGGATTCTCTCCACCTCTTCTCTTTTCCCTGATTATCTCCCAGAATAACTCCACACTCCTAAATTCCCTCATGCTACCCATTATTCTCTCCCAGTAGATTCTTCTAACCTTTTCACAGGTTCTTTCACAATTACATCTCCTCTTTTACAGCCTCTATCCAAGAGCTTGTTCCCACACACACCCTATTCACTTGTATATTTCAACATAACTTTGAGTGGGAAGGTCGGAGATTGGTATCGAACCTTAAGGGTTGAAGAGCGCACTCACTATCCCACTCTCAAGAGATTGTTCTTGAAAGAATACATACGTGAGGGTGTGCTTTGGGGAGTAGCATCTCAACTCCAAAAAGCTGAACGCGAGGAAGGGGAGTCAGTGAGAGACTTTATAAGTCGATTGAAGCATCTAAATTCTCGCTGCACTCCTGATGAGCGCTTCAATAATAACCAACTGCTCGATAGATTCATCCGAGGATTGCACCACGAGGACATATACAATGGCCTGTTCATTAGAGGTCTTACAACGTGGAAAGCAGTCACTGCCAATGCAATCCAGTTAGAAGACAACTTGATGATTGCAGGTAAAAAGGTGTCTTCGGAGACAAAATCCGTTAGTTCGCAAGTATCTAGGCACGAGCCAATGACGGTAAAACCTATTGCCAAGGAGCCCAAGATATCCGAAATGTCTGTGAAAACCGACCTTACTAAGGCTCTCCAAGAATACTTTAGGGGTAATCGAGCTCCTCAAAATAGCCATATGTACCCAAGAAGAGAGCAACAATGGTGTTCGGTTTGCTTAGGACCACATAGCACGAGTGAATGTCCCACATTCAGAGTCAAATTCAATGGGAATTGCAATGCATGTGGTAAGTATGGCCATCAATCTAAAGATTGCCTAGTACTTAAGCGAATGTTGGCAAATCAGCACCACTAGCCTGGTCAAACACACCTCAAGTACCCGCGCTGATGCCTGCACAACCTGTCAAGCAACCGTCCCTCACAGCACATAGTTCCAAGGAATCCGAATGTAGTCCAGTCTGTGCCGTTACCACCGCCAGTGCTAGGACCACAACCTCCACATCCAAGGATTACCCCAATAAACCAGATGGGTTGTGAGTCACATAGTGCGTGTGGGGATTATGAAGAGGAGATAGACCCCACTGCTCCATATGGGATTGATACGTGTGGGGATTATGAAGAGGAGATAGACCCCACTGCTCCATATGGGATTGATACGTTTGAAATGATTCCCCAGTACTACATGAAGGATCATTTTGGGCAAGTCAAGCCTGTATATCAAGCGGCTGCTCTCGCCATAAGAGGGCAAAACCTTAATACCTTGGCGAGGAGACCACCTCTTCAATGCTACGAGTGTGGTGGACCGCATCGTGTAGTGGAGTACCCTAATAGGCTACAGAAGATCGCTACTCAGATGCAACCAAATCAAGGGAGCACATCGGGAATGCCGGTACTTACATGTAATCGTTGTGGCATAGATCATTTGATCGCTCAATGTCCACATAATCCTAATGCACCCAAGATTACGCCATTGAATTTGGTTGAGGTCACCAACCAAGCACGAGGAACCACACCCGTTGTACCCGCGAATGTAGTTACACGGTCAATGCTTCAAAATCAAAACTACATTCTTGAAGAGAGGGATACTACATCAATTGCTCAGGCAAAGAAAAAGAAAACGCGGTGGAAGAGATCGCTTAATGCCACGAGCTCCAAGCCTAGTTCAAAGACTAACATAGGGATAGGAGACGACCCCATGTATATGAATGATCCTGAAGATGATTCCGATTCAATAGAAACCATGGAGACCAAAGCCGCTACCTTAAGGGAGGGCCCCACTCGGGAGCTCAATGAGGAAGAATCAAGCGAGTACATAAATAAGGGGAAACAGAAGGAAACTTCCTCGGCCCCACAACCAAGTCAGTTAATGTCCTCTCGACCACCCAAACTGACTGAGACTCCCCAAGACAAGCCACGTGGGCCAAAAACCCTCAAGAAAAAGATTGGAACCTACCCAAACCCAGTTGAGGAGATTGAACAAGTGCAACACTTAAGGGGTTTGGTGGAAGAAACACAAAGAGAACTGGAGCCAAACCCTAAATCCAAATTCCAGACACAGTGTTTCCTACGCAAGTCCAGCCTCACAGGAACCATAAACCGTTAGCTATACCTAGTATCATTCGGGAAGAAAGTGAGGATAGGACATCAAGAAGTGGGCAAATACCCTTTTTGCTTGAAAGAATGTTTAGTGAGGGAATGCCTGACCCCATCGAAGAGGAAGTGATTCCATCTTCACCAGTCCCTAGTCAAGGGGCGATATCTCGAAAAGTACCATTGAATGTGTCCAAGTTAATGGATTTCATATCCTCAGAAATCAGAACCATGATCATCTCCAAGTTATACGGAGATCCTGAGCTATTCTTAGCTCTTCGGGCATTTCTCAATGGAGAACTAAAGGCGAGGCTACCACAATTTGTAAATATGGATAGACCCGACATGCTTCAAGATGAAGGGGAACATTGGGATCTACCACCCAACCTAGATGAAGATTCGGTCGTTGAAATACCTGTGAACAAGTTGGGACAGTACTTTGAAGGTGACGAATCTAATGCCACCCTCCCCATTACTACCAAGGGATTAACTCTAAAGGGAATCCTTGATGGTGGTGCTGGAGTGAGCATTGTGACTAAAAACTGTTGGGAATCTATGGGGAGACCTCACCTCGAAGTCACAAACATAGTGGTTAAGATGGCAAACGGAACCATAGCTAAACCTATTGGAATGTTAAGGGACCTTAAGATCAAGGTCCTGGGATACAAGGTAAAACATACCTTCATTGTAATGGATTTCTCCACGCATCCTATGTCATATCAAATGATCTTAGGATGTCCTTTCATGAGGGAAGCACAAATGGTGCATGACTGGTCGAAAAACCATGTCTACCTACAATTCCAGGACTGTGTCATTCGAGTTGATCTTGAGAATGGTCGTGCGCATCCTTTAGGAAGCAAGGTTATCATCGATAATCGATCGGATACCACTGTTCACTCCCCCCCATTAAGGTATTGCTATACATACAAAAAAGAGGCTGATGATGGGAAAGATTCTCCTTATATGGATGTCCTACCGGGTATGACTGAGTCGGATAACATGGATTGGGTACACCTAGCGGCAACCATAGACACATGGGGAAATAGAGGCACAAGTTGGGTAACACCTGAGGGGCAAGATATGCCACCGTTAGTGCCAATAAACATGATAGGTGTTATGCACTTGACTCCTCATGGCAAGAAAGTGGCAAACTCAACTGACAGTAGCGAAGACTCTGACCAATGTAACTCTGAGTATGAATCTCAAGAACAAACTGACCGTGAGCCTGATGGGGGGGATGAATCAAATATTCACCCAAATGTGGAAGCAATGTGCTCAAGGCCTAGGACGGTGACCCCTGCAGATCATCCGAAAGTGAGGGGGACACAAGTGAAGATCGACCAAGTGAGTCCGAATCTGATAGAAACAAAAATCAAAAACTTGGTAAGAAGAAAACGAGACATAAGCGCTAACGCTATCGAGCTAATGTACGCACTGCAATAAACAAGGAAAGATCCACTATAGAATGGCTTAGTTATGTAGGAGCTATTGATGCTCATCGCGGATAATTGGGGACAATACCTCCAAAGTGTCATGTGGTGTATTCCGCAATCTCATGACGTCGCCTAATTAGAAATCGAAGAGAAGCCGAAACTAAGTCGTACTGCAAGAAGGCGACAAAACTAAGAGTTGGCTCAGCAACAAAAGGAAACAGAATTGAAAGAAAAAAGCCTGGCACAACAAGAACCAGTAGACTTACACCCCGCACCCGAGCATTTCAAATCATTTACCACAGGGGAACGTAAAGTGGTCTACACAAAAGCCCAACGAATGCCTACCAATGGGAGTAGCGGTGTCTACGATGGCCCTGCGGTAGTTAAGGAGATAGATTTAGCAGATCCGAGTGAGGAGTCTAAACCAGTTTTTATTCCTCAAAACCTCACCCAGTCAGAGGAAGCTGCACTTAAGAAGCTTCTTAAAGAATTCAAGGACATATTTGCTTGGACATATCATGATATGAAGGGTGTTCCACCCTCGGTGGTGCAACACACAATTCCAATGATTAGCACTGCTAAACCAGTCCAGCAACGTCCCTACCCAATGAATCCTAAGTACACAAAGATTGTACAAGAGGAAATTGAAAAGCTTGTAAAATGTGGATTCATATACCCTATTGAGCACTCAGAATGGGTTTCTCCGATAGTCATCGTACCAAAGAAGAATGGGAAACTCAGAGTGTGCGTTGATCTCAAAAAGGTTAATGCAGCCACCAGAAGGGATCATTATCCCTTGCCATATTCTGAACATGTGCTTGAAAGAGTGGCAGGCAAGGAGGCATATATCTTTTTAGATGGGTACTCGGGTTACAATCAGATCACAATTGCAGTCGAGGACCAAGCTAAAACAGCATTTATCACGGAGTTTGGAGTGTTTGCCTTTCGCGTCATGGCTTTTGGCTTGACCAATGCACCTGCAACATTCCAATGATTGATAAACACGGCCTTTAAGGAATATCTAAGGGACTTCTGTGAAGCTTTCTTAGATGATCTTTGTGTTCATTCCTCTTGGGATGAGCACTGTGTTTACGAAAAATATTTGAAAGGTGTAGATTATATCGCATCTCATTGAATCCTTTCAAATTCCAATTCTGGGTTAAACACGGAGTTATCTTAGGGCATATAGTGTCCAAAAATGGGATTTCCATTGACGAGAGTAAAATCAAGGTCATTTTGGAATTACCCCCACCCACCAACTATAAGGGAGTCCAACGCTTTATGGGCCACGTTGGTTATTATCGAAGGTTTATTCTATTCTTCGCCAAGATAGCTCGACCATTGTATAATCTTCTCATCGAGTTTATTTCGACCGAAGAATGTGACCGTGCCTACTATGAGCTATTAAAGAAGGCCTTAGTGAGTGCTCCAATCTTGCGAATGTCTAACTGGGATTTACTCTTCCATGTGCATATTGATGCATCAAACTTTGCTATTGGGTGTGTGTTAACTCAACCTGGAGAACACAAGCTAGACTACCCCATTAGCTTTGCCAGTCGCCAGTTGAACGATGCTGAGATGAACTACACCACTACGGAGCGAGAAGGGTTGGCAATGATATATGCAGTAAGGAAATTTCGTTATTACCTCCTTGCACCAAGTTTGTTTTCTATGTGGATCATCAAGCATTGTTGTAACTGGTAAACAAACCATGCTCCACAGGAAGAATCACACGATGGCTATTGATTCTTCTTGAGTTTGATTTCAGTGTTGTTATGAGACCTGGCAAAAAACATGTTATGGCTGATCATTTGTGTCGCATACCTAATGGTGAGGCTCCTACGGGGGTTGATGATGACTTACCTGACACTTCCCTGTTCATGGTGGAGACAATGCCTGAATGGAGTGAGAAGATTGTTAACTTTTTGGTTAATGGCTTTCCACCCAAGGAGCTTCGTAAAGATCTAGCTCGAAAGATAATCAAAGAATGTGAACCCTATTGCCTGATAGCCGGGACTCTTTATAAAAGAGGAAAGGATGACGTTCTTAGGCGTTGTGCCTGAGAGGATGAGTATCTATACATTTTGCAAGAGGCACATATGGGTGTAGCCGGCGATGGTCACTTCTCAGGAGACTTAACTGCGCGAAAGATCTTACAATTAGGGTATTGGTGGCCCACTATGTTCCAAGATGCATCACTCTTTGTGAAGGGTTGCGATGAATGCCAACGATACAATAAACCCCAGAGGAAAGATCAGATGCCCCTACATCCAATCAAAGTAAACCAACCATTTGAAAAGTGGGGTTTAGACTTTGTAGGTCCAATCAGCCCAGCGGCCCGCAACACACAATCTCGCTATATTATATGACCAAATGGGCTGAAGTGAAAGCGACATGTAAGGCAGATGCAAAGACAACAGCTAAGTTCCTCTTTGAAAATATAATCACACGCTTCGGTTGTCCTTTTGAACTTGTGAGCGACAATGGGACGCATTTTATAAATGACGTGATTAAGGAGCTCACAACAAATTTCATGATATCCCATCATAAATCTACTCCTTACTATCCGCAAGCGAATGGCCAAGCCGAGAGCACCAACAAGACCTTAATCTCTGTTTTGACAAAGACAATTGAAGCTCATCGCACGGATTGGGATCTAAAGCTTACGACAGCTTTATGGGCCTATAAAGCTTACGACAGCTTTATGGGCCTATCGTACTACGTACAAAGTGGCTATTAATTGCACACCGTTCAAAATGGTATATGGCCAAGAAGCACTCATGCCATGGGAATTTGTCATTCCTAGTCTTCGTGTTGCTACTCAAGAGGGTTGGGATGGTAATCCCTTAGTAGAGCGACTGTATATCCTTGAGCGACTAAACGAAGAAAGACAATTGGCTGTGTACAATGCCCTTGTGGAGAAGGATAGAAAGAAAAAATGGTTTGATCGCCACCTACTAAAGGACAAGGATATCAAGGTTGGGGATAAAGTCCTGATGTATGGAGTGCGAAATGAAAAGAAGAAGCTCAAATATGCTGGTAAGGGACTGTATAGAGTATGTGAAATTACCCTGCAAGGTACCATCAGAGTGGAGACTCTCGACGGAGTTGAAACCATTGGATTCCTTAATGGGAGTAAATTCAAAAGATACTATGACCCCCTAAGCCAAGAGGAGTTATATGTAATCCATCAAAAGAAGGCAGCTAAAGAACAAGCTAAGCTTAAGAAAATACAAGCGAGAGTTGAAGCCAAAGAACGTCAACAGCGTGCTAGGCACCACAACGAGAAGCCAACTTGGGAATTACGCAAGTATTTTTCGAGGAGGCAGAGGAGGATTCACTGGAATCTGACCCACCTCTAAGATACCCAATTGAGTTACAGAGTCCTTACGGGGAGGTGCTGTATAATGCATTATTGGATATAGAAGCTCAACACAATTTGCTAACACAATTTGCTATCATATGGCGTGCGGTGTCAACTTGGAAAACCACCTTTATCCAAGAGTGCTATCCAAGTTCAAGGTATCAACAAGAAGAAAACCCCTGTCTCAGGAATTCTGCACACTCCGGTTGCCTATGACAAGGGGACCATAATTCAAAGCTTTTTGGTTATGCCTGCGGGTACCATGGAAGGGACTGTAAACTTAGGGTGCAAATGGATGATGGCCACCAAGTGCAATATTGATTGGGCAACCAGACGAGTCACAACGCAAGAACCAACACTCAGTATGACCGCTCAAAATCCTGCTCCTAAGCCATCGACTCTGGACAAAATGCTGGATAACGAAAAATCACCAAGTCCAGTCAAAACCATCTTTGATTGTTTGCCACCCCTCTAACGCTTCAACGCCAAGAGTGGAAACATGCAGGGTGGTCTCTAAAGCTCCGCTTACTATGCCAAAAAATACATACAAATGGGTCCCAAAAGTTTCGTTAACAGCTACTTCCCCTGCTCAATCTCGTTCAACCACCAAGAAGCCTCGTAAAAGGAAAGCAGCTACCCACCCGAGAAAGGGCAATGTAACATCGCGATGGATCCCTAAAAAATTATTAGTAGCCCAAGGGTACTACGAGGGGAATGACCAGATTTGGGTCCCTAAACATAAGCTGAATCCCTCTACATCACCTGTAAAACCTTGCAAACCAATTGTTGCCACCCCAATGACAATTCAAGACCGTGGTAAGGGAAAGGTAACAGAGTGCTCCGCACCACTTCTTCCAGAGCTAGTTTGGATTCCCAAACGATATTGATCAATACCACCTAGCTCAGGAAGGGGGGAGTCACATGAAGCTTCTAGCTCCTCATGCCAGGCACACGCTGATATAGAAGTTTCTACATGCTCTACACCTACTCTTGTCAACACCCAACAAAAGACTAATGAGTCTACGTCTCCCGTTGTAATAGTGTCGTCGGAAACCATTTCCTCCATTCGTCAATGGGAGCGTACACTAACATCTCTGCAATTGGATGTGGCCACAAGGGTCATAAAAAGCTATCTGCCCACATCACAACCTATGACCCGCTGGACAAATTGGTTCCAAGAGGCTGCAACATCATTGCAAAAAATATGATATACCCAAGGAAAGGGGGAGCATGTACTCACGCTCAACATTCTATTGCTTCCTCCCTAACCTTCTCCCCTGACCATGTAATTGCCAAATTCAAGGGGATGTATATATATAGCTTCATACATAGAAAAGAAAAGAGAAAAACAAAAAATAGTAAAAAGAGCAAGAGCACAAAAAGAGGAGAAATATTCGTAAACAATCAAGAACTAGATTGACCTATCATAAACCTACTGATGCTATATCTGTGTTTGTAGATATAGCAGATGCACGATCATCATACACTTCATCCACTCCTACCTTTGGTGAGAGGTATCATCTGTACCTTTCTCAGATATTTCACATGTGCTATCCTGTAATTGAAACCGAATGGGATCATATAGATGTACTAGCCAGAGAGGAAAATGTTGAGGAATTAGAATGGCTAATTCACCTATTGACCATGACTGACCCCTACTCCGTAGAGGAAATATCCCCGATAGCCCAATGCTTTCCTTTTCCACAAGATGACTATCCTCGCATGGTTACATTCTTGATGAGTTTATGTGGATGGGAAAATGAAAAGGAAATATCTGACAATGATGAATAGACGGATGAAACTCATGGCACTACTGAGGTTGACTATTTATTTGGATGATGCGGATAGAGGCTTAGCCTTAGGGCTAGAGCCAGGACTCTACAACATCCTCTTACCGTATCCTCAGTAGTAGTGTGGTGACTGGTAGGTAGGTTAGTGTTTTCAAGTTTTTTCTAGTTTGGATTCCTTAAACGAGTCTTTAATTTTTCACACTAATGTGCCTCTCGAGATATAGTGCTTGTTAGTTGATTGTACAGGTTGAAAAGTTTGAGGTGGGTTCGCTTTCAAGTCCTGAAATAGCCGCAACGCTCATACATAAATATCTAATCAAATTGCGGTCATTTCTCTCATCGAATCAAGGAGATCTCCAAAATACAGGTGTAATTCTTCCATACCCACTCTTTCGTTTTTACTGTTCAATTAATTACATAAACTATAATGCATTACCACATGGAAATTGTCAATGTACTACTTAGTTTTTGAAGTTGCTTGCATGCTAGTGTAAACATTAATGAGCTTAACTTTATTGGAAATATTCCTAGGCAGCATGACGTCTTTAGTTAATCTTGGAATACGATTGTCTTAGGTCTAGGGTCAAACCATCTTAATGTTTGACACCTGGCCATGTGTGTGTTGACCTCTAGGACATAGCTATTACCCCTTTGTCGAAAGGATACAAGACAAATTATAGTTCAGGAGCAAGATCAAAAGAAATAGATTTTTTTTTTAAAAAGCCTACAATAAATGGCAATACAAGTCTATGATGTTTTTGCATATCCGCTGACTTTCCATTTGAAACATAATCCTCCACTAATTTCTGACTAATTTGCTGCACTATCGACTGTCTATTGATCTGACTTCCTGCCTTGTCATTGAAAACATGCTTCCTCCACATTTTGAAAATTGGACCATACTCCCTTGTCAAACAGAATAAAAGAAACATGACTGTCAAATTAGATTACACTTCCAGAACACTTAAAAATTCTGCACCATAATTTTGCCTTGAATCTGATCTAATCCTCCACACTTGTTTTGACATAATCAGATTTGTAAAACCTGCTTCACATCTGTCAAATATCTGCACTTGACATCCTCCAAGTTGACCATCGTACTTATGATCCATGCCATCCATGCCCGCACCAGAACCCATAGGGATAGGAAACTCAAATATTACATCCCCATCATAGAATCTAGGAAGCTCATTCACCTTAAACACTCGTGGTATACGTCTCACCAGCTTTGCCAAAGTCTTCTCCTTCCTCATGTTCAATAAGAACTCTACAATGCTTTTCCGTTTCAAGGGTGAAAGTACTTCATGGTTGGGTAACTGGGTGTATAGAGGCACTGCATCTAATATAGATGTCTTTTGTAACACACTATCATCAAATTTTGTTGAACTTCCAATATTCACATAATTAGAGGTACCAATTGATGAGCTTACACATACCTCATATGTAAGAGATATCAGGTCATCAAGAAGGTAGATCTCCTTGCCTTCTATATCTTGAAGTGAATGCTATCAAAACTACCTTTGTCAAACAAATTTGAACCCAAATTTGCCAAATAGTTAATTTGACCACCAACTTTCTTCACAATGAAAACATCTTGAAAGCTAGATTGAACATTTCTCATCAACATCAGAGATTCAGATACTTCAAAATCAAAACTTTGACCCTTGAGAACTCTTGCAACTTCCCTCATAAGAGTTTGACATTCCGTTTGAATCCTCCAGCCACCATCAAAATCAGCCTCAATCAGCTCCTGTAGGTTTATTTGGCCATCTGCTACTATGAAAATGTGACACCAATATGCAAGAAACCTACTGAGATGTATACAAACCAAGTTTTCTCTGAAATCTGAAAATTCCACCAAAATCAAGCAAATAATCCACATATAATCCGCTAGAATCCTCTGAACCTGTTTAGACGCAACCTAATCTGCAAAGCATAGAAATTGAGCATTATGCACCCTGTAATGCAATCTTCTTTGACCAATTTGCAACTCCAAAATCTGCAACACATGAATATTTGAATTTTGACAATCTGCCATCATCTATATTTTAGAATTCGTTATCCATATCTGACAATCGATTTTGCACAAATTCACCTCCAATTTGTCATCAACTTGAAAGCAGACATCATTCAACAAAAATATATTTGAATTGAGAACAATTTTTCCCACATCCATTTTAGAATGCACATCCATCAAACTTAAGCTTAAAATTTCATCAGCCCACATTTCAGGCATGATCCCCCAAACTTGTCAAACCTGCTTTATACTCGTCAATGACTTGCTCTTGACAAACAAAAAGCAATTCGCTTGTTCAAATTCTCTGCAGTTGAAACATCTCTTGCTGAATATCAACCTGTGACATCAAAATATGTCCTTCAAAACATTCAAAATCAAAATCTGATTTTCGTGATCATCGGCAACATCAGACACAATGGTCTGACTTTCTGCTTGAATTCGCAAACCATCACAATCAGCATGTGTAAACTCCTGTAAGGTTTGTTCAGCACATTGGGTTTCTAAGTTCAAAATTTGTTTATGAAATTCAAATATCAATTTTGCAATATCTTTTGGCTGTAAATCCTCCTATGCAGATCTTTCTGGTGGAAATTCTTCTTGAACTGACATATTTGCCAAAAAATCCTCTTCAGCAAATCTGATTTGAGGGAATTCCTCCTGAGTTGATTCTTTATCTGTAATTCCACACATCATCCATGGAACCTAAAAACAACTGAATCACATCCTCCTCTTCATTCATCTTGGTATCCGCCTCTTCAATTGCGCTTTGAATGACATGAACAACATCATTGCTATGTATGATCTGCTTCTCCTCACAACATTCCTCAGATTCAAGTGACATGTAACCTAATGTTGAGTAATGAATCTTCCTCTTCCACTCCATGAACATACTCTAGCAGTAGGTTAGGGGTATCTAGGGGCTCTTCTAGGCTCTCTTGGCCAACCTCCTTTTGCACCTCCTTCTCCTCCATCTTTGGTATCCCCACTTGATGGATTTCAATCTCCATGCCAACCCATCTGTCATCATCATCACTCGATTCCCCATTGAACTCATCCTCATGTGCATCTCTCAACTTCTCACATGCTTTTTGTAACTTCCCAATGCTTTTCCTACTAGAACATGACTTTCGCTTGTCTCCTTTGTGATCAGCTAACCATTCATATGCATTCTCTAAGTCATCCTCAAAATCCGCCAACCTTTCAAATGCAGTCTCCATTTCCTCCCAAGATGATGCTTTATGCAACTTTATGGATGATTTTATGAAACTTTGTGCATAGGTCAACCATACACCAATCCGAGACCCATTAAATTTGCTAAACGCAGAGCCACGGATATTGTACCGGGATCCGCAAAGTTCATTTAATTGGCTGCTTAAAATGATTGAAATATTTTAAATTGATAATATTATGATTTCTCCTTGAAAAATTTACCATAAAAAGTTACCTTCTGGCTACAAAGCAGATCCAGTCTGCAAATTAGGAAAACTGTCAAACTGTGTTGTCAAACTGCACTGTCAAAATCTGCCATGATTACCTAGAATGTATTACCATTGCACATCCATCAAACTTAAGCTTAAAATTTCATTCCCTAGAATGTATTACCATTGCACATCCATCAAACTTAAGCTTAAAATTTCATCAGCCCACATTTCAGGCATGATCCCCCAAACTTGTCAAACCTGCTTTATACTCGTCAATGACTTGCTCTTGACAATCCCTCTGCTCAATCTGATCGATAAGACCTTGATCTGATGCAACCCAATTCAGTCCAAAACAAAAAGCAATCCGCTTGTTCAATTCTCTGCAATTGAAACATCTCTTGCTGAAGATCAACCTGTGACATCAAAATATGTCCTTCAAAACATTCAAAATCAAAAATCTGATTTCCGTGATCATCGGCAACATCAGACACAATGGTCTGACTTTCTGCTTGAATTCGCAAACCATCACAATCAGCATGTAAACTCCTGTAAGGTTTGTTCAGCACATTGGGTTTCTAAGTTCAAAATCTGTTTATGGGATTCAAATATCAATTTTGCAATTTCTTTTGGCTGTAAATCCTCCTGTGCATATCTTTCTGGTGGAAATTCTTCTTGAACTGACATATTTGCCAAAAAATCCTCTTCAGCAAATCTGATTTCAGGGAATTCCTCCTGAGTTGATTCTTTATCTGTAATTCCACACATCATCCATGGAACCTAAAAACAACTAAATCACATCCTCCTCTTCATTCATCTTGGTATCCGCCTCTTCAATTGCGCTTTGAATGACATGAACAACATCATTGCTATGTATGATCTGCTTCTCCTCACAACATTCCTCAGATGCAAGTGACATGTAACCTAATGTTGAGCAATGAATCTTCCTCTTCCACTCCATGAGCATACTCTAGTGGTAGGTTAGGGGTATCTAGGGGCTCTTCTAGGCTCTCTTGGCCAACCTCCTTGTGCACCTCCTTCTCCTCCATCTTTGGTATCCCCACTTGATGGATTTCAATCTCCATGCCAACCCATCTGTCATCATCATCACTCGATTCCCCATTGAACTCATCCTCATGTGCATCTCTCAACTTCTCACATGTTTTTTGTAACTTTCCAATGCTTTTCCTACTAGAACATGACTTTCGCCTGTCTCCGTTGTGATCAGCTAACCATTCATATGCATTCTCTAAGTCATCCTCAAAATCCGCCAACCTTTCAAATGCAATCTCCATTTCCTCCCAAGATGATGCTTTATGCACTTTATGGATGATTTTATGAAACTTTGTGCATAGGTCAACCATACACCATTTCCTACATGCATCTTTATTTGAGTACTCATCAATTGCACATGGACAATCATCCACCTCATGCTTCTTACTCATGCAAACCTCACATTTTTTCTTATTCTTCTCACCCCCCATGACACACTCACATAATTAAAATACAATAATCATATTCAACCCTCAAGAAAGATTCACCACACCGATCCGAGACCCATTAAATTTGCTAAACGGAGAGCCACGGATGTTGTACCGGGATCTGCAAAGTTCATTTAATTGGCACCTTAAAATGATTGAAATATTTTAAATTGATAATATTATGATTTCTCCTTGAAAAAATTGCCATAAAAAGTTACCTTCTGGCTGCAAAGCAGATCCAATCTCTGCAAATTAGAAAAACTGTCAAACTGTGTTGTCAAACTGCACTGTCAAAATCTGCCATGATTCTCCTTGCTATGAACCTTGCTGCCTTACTACTGATCTTACAAAATAAGAATATGAAGGCTATTGTGAATTCCCTAGAATGTATTACCATTCAGCATCTGACTTCCAAGAACCATAACTGCCATTGTAACCGCCACCATAACTGCTGCTCTTGGCACTCATCCCCCTTACAAAAGAAGGTGCAAAGTGAGGGTGTTATCCACATCTGACAATCCATTTTGCACAAATTCACCTCCAATCTGTCATCAACTTGAAAGCACATATCATTCAACAAAAATATATTTGAATTGAGAACAACGTTTCCCACATCCATTTTAGAATGCACATCCATCAAACTTAAGCTTAAAATTTCATCAGCCCACATTTCAGGCATGATCCCCCAAACTTGTCAAACCTGCTTTATACTCGTCTCAATGACTTGCTCTTGACAATCCCCCTGCTCAATCTGATCGATAAGACCTTGATCTGATTCAACCCAATTCAGTCCAAAACAAAAAGCAATCCGCTTCTTCAAATTCTCTGCAATTGAAACATCTCTTGCTGAATATCAACCCGTGACATCAAAATATGTCCTTCAAAACATTCAAAATCAAAAATCTGATTTCCGTGATCATCGGCAACATCAGACACAATGGTCTGACTTTCTGCTTGAATTCGCAAACCATCACAATCAGCATGTAAACTCCTGTAAGGTTTGTTCAGCACATTGGGTTTCTAAGTTCAAAATCTGTTTATGGGATTCAAATATCAATTTTGCAATTTCTTTTGGCTGTAAATCCTCCTGTGCATATCTTTCTGGTGGAAATTCTTCTTGAACTGACATATTTGCCAAAAAATCCTCTTCAGCAAATCTGATTTCAGGGAATTCCTCCTGAGTTGATTCTTTATCTGTAATTCCACACATCATCCATGGAACCTAAAAACAACTAAATCACATCCTCCTCTTCATTCATCTTGGTATCCGCCTCTTCAATTGCGCTTTGAATGACATGAACAACATCATTGCTATGTATGATCTGCTTCTCCTCACAACATTCCTCAGATGCAAGTGACATGTAACCTAATGTTGAGCAATGAATCTTCCTCTTCCACTCCATGAGCATACTCTAGTGGTAGGTTAGGGGTATCTAGGGGCTCTTCTAGGCTCTCTTGGCCAACCTCCTTGTGCACCTCCTTCTCCTCCATCTTTGGTATCCCCACTTGATGGATTTCAATCTCCATGCCAACCCATCTGTCATCATCATCACTCGATTCCCCATTGAACTCATCCTCATGTGCATCTCTCAACTTCTCACATGTTTTTTGTAACTTTCCAATGCTTTTCCTACTAGAACATGACTTTCGCCTGTCTCCGTTGTGATCAGCTAACCATTCATATGCATTCTCTAAGTCATCCTCAAAATCCGCCAACCTTTCAAATGCAATCTCCATTTCCTCCCAAGATGATGCTTTATGCACTTTATGGATGATTTTATGAAACTTTGTGCATAGGTCAACCATACACCATTTCCTACATGCATCTTTATTTGAGTACTCATCAATTGCACATGGACAATCATCCACCTCATGCTTCTTACTCATGCAAACCTCACATTTTTTCTTATTCTTCTCACCCCCCATGACACACTCACATAATTAAAATACAATAATCATATTCAACCCTCAAGAAAGATTCACCACACCGATCCGAGACCCATTAAATTTGCTAAACGGAGAGCCACGGATGTTGTACCGGGATCTGCAAAGTTCATTTAATTGGCACCTTAAAATGATTGAAATATTTTAAATTGATAATATTATGATTTCTCCTTGAAAAAATTGCCATAAAAAGTTACCTTCTGGCTGCAAAGCAGATCCAATCTCTGCAAATTAGAAAAACTGTCAAACTGTGTTGTCAAACTGCACTGTCAAAATCTGCCATGATTCTCCTTGCTATGAACCTTGCTGCCTTACTACTGATCTTACAAAATAAGAATATGAAGGCTATTGTGAATTCCCTAGAATGTATTACCATTCAGCATCTGACTTCCAAGAACCATAACTGCCATTGTAACCGCCACCATAACTGCTGCTCTTGGCACTCATCCCCCTTACAAAAGAAGGTGCAAAGTGAGGGTGTTATCCACATCTGACAATCCATTTTGCACAAATTCACCTCCAATCTGTCATCAACTTGAAAGCACATATCATTCAACAAAAATATATTTGAATTGAGAACAACGTTTCCCACATCCATTTTAGAATGCACATCCATCAAACTTAAGCTTAAAATTTCATCAGCCCACATTTCAGGCATGATCCCCCAAACTTGTCAAACCTGCTTTATACTCGTCTCAATGACTTGCTCTTGACAATCCCCCTGCTCAATCTGATCGATAAGACCTTGATCTGATTCAACCCAATTCAGTCCAAAACAAAAAGCAATCCGCTTCTTCAAATTCTCTGCAATTGAAACATCTCTTGCTGAATATCAACCCGTGACATCAAAATATGTCCTTCAAAACATTCAAAATCAAAAATCTGATTTCCGTGATCATCGGCAACATCAGACACAATGGTCTGACTTTCTGCTTGAATTCGCAAACCATCACAATCAGCATGTAAACTCCTGTAAGGTTTGTTCAGCACATTGGGTTTCTAAGTTCAAAATCTGTTTATGGGATTCAAATATCAATTTTGCAATTTCTTTTGGCTGTAAATCCTCCTGTGCATATCTTTCTGGTGGAAATTCTTCTTGAACTGACATATTTGCCAAAAAATCCTCTTCAGCAAATCTGATTTCAGGGAATTCCTCCTGAGTTGATTCTTTATCTGTAATTCCACACATCATCCATGGAACCTAAAAACAACTAAATCACATCCTCCTCTTCATTCATCTTGGTATCCGCCTCTTCAATTGCGCTTTGAATGACATGAACAACATCATTGCTATGTATGATCTGCTTCTCCTCACAACATTCCTCAGATGCAAGTGACATGTAACCTAATGTTGAGCAATGAATCTTCCTCTTCCACTCCATGAGCATACTCTAGTGGTAGGTTAGGGGTATCTAGGGGCTCTTCTAGGCTCTCTTGGCCAACCTCCTTGTGCACCTCCTTCTCCTCCATCTTTGGTATCCCCACTTGATGGATTTCAATCTCCATGCCAACCCATCTGTCATCATCATCACTCGATTCCCCATTGAACTCATCCTCATGTGCATCTCTCAACTTCTCACATGTTTTTTGTAACTTTCCAATGCTTTTCCTACTAGAACATGACTTTCGCCTGTCTCCGTTGTGATCAGCTAACCATTCATATGCATTCTCTAAGTCATCCTCAAAATCCGCCAACCTTTCAAATGCAATCTCCATTTCCTCCCAAGATGATGCTTTATGCACTTTATGGATGATTTTATGAAACTTTGTGCATAGGTCAACCATACACCATTTCCTACATGCATCTTTATTTGAGTACTCATCAATTGCACATGGACAATCATCCACCTCATGCTTCTTACTCATGCAAACCTCACATTTTTTCTTATTCTTCTCACCCCCCATGACACACTCACATAATTAAAATACAATAATCATATTCAACCCTCAAGAAAGATTCACCACACCGATCCGAGACCCATTAAATTTGCTAAACGGAGAGCCACGGATGTTGTACCGGGATCTGCAAAGTTCATTTAATTGGCACCTTAAAATGATTGAAATATTTTAAATTGATAATATTATGATTTCTCCTTGAAAAAATTGCCATAAAAAGTTACCTTCTGGCTGCAAAGCAGATCCAATCTCTGCAAATTAGAAAAACTGTCAAACTGTGTTGTCAAACTGCACTGTCAAAATCTGCCATGATTCTCCTTGCTATGAACCTTGCTGCCTTACTACTGATCTTACAAAATAAGAATATGAAGGCTATTGTGAATTCCCTAGAATGTATTACCATTCAGCATCTGACTTCCAAGAACCATAACTGCCATTGTAACCGCCACCATAACTGCTGCTCTTGGCACTCATCCCCCTTACAAAAGAAGGTGCAAAGTGAGGGTGTTATCCACATCTGACAATCCATTTTGCACAAATTCACCTCCAATCTGTCATCAACTTGAAAGCACATATCATTCAACAAAAATATATTTGAATTGAGAACAACGTTTCCCACATCCATTTTAGAATGCACATCCATCAAACTTAAGCTTAAAATTTCATCAGCCCACATTTCAGGCATGATCCCCCAAACTTGTCAAACCTGCTTTATACTCGTCTCAATGACTTGCTCTTGACAATCCCCCTGCTCAATCTGATCGATAAGACCTTGATCTGATTCAACCCAATTCAGTCCAAAACAAAAAGCAATCCGCTTCTTCAAATTCTCTGCAATTGAAACATCTCTTGCTGAATATCAACCCGTGACATCAAAATATGTCCTTCAAAACATTCAAAATCAAAAATCTGATTTCCGTGATCATCGGCAACATCAGACACAATGGTCTGACTTTCTGCTTGAATTCGCAAACCATCACAATCAGCATGTAAACTCCTGTAAGGTTTGTTCAGCACATTGGGTTTCTAAGTTCAAAATCTGTTTATGGGATTCAAATATCAATTTTGCAATTTCTTTTGGCTGTAAATCCTCCTGTGCATATCTTTCTGGTGGAAATTCTTCTTGAACTGACATATTTGCCAAAAAATCCTCTTCAGCAAATCTGATTTCAGGGAATTCCTCCTGAGTTGATTCTTTATCTGTAATTCCACACATCATCCATGGAACCTAAAAACAACTAAATCACATCCTCCTCTTCATTCATCTTGGTATCCGCCTCTTCAATTGCGCTTTGAATGACATGAACAACATCATTGCTATGTATGATCTGCTTCTCCTCACAACATTCCTCAGATGCAAGTGACATGTAACCTAATGTTGAGCAATGAATCTTCCTCTTCCACTCCATGAGCATACTCTAGTGGTAGGTTAGGGGTATCTAGGGGCTCTTCTAGGCTCTCTTGGCCAACCTCCTTGTGCACCTCCTTCTCCTCCATCTTTGGTATCCCCACTTGATGGATTTCAATCTCCATGCCAACCCATCTGTCATCATCATCACTCGATTCCCCATTGAACTCATCCTCATGTGCATCTCTCAACTTCTCACATGTTTTTTGTAACTTTCCAATGCTTTTCCTACTAGAACATGACTTTCGCCTGTCTCCGTTGTGATCAGCTAACCATTCATATGCATTCTCTAAGTCATCCTCAAAATCCGCCAACCTTTCAAATGCAATCTCCATTTCCTCCCAAGATGATGCTTTATGCACTTTATGGATGATTTTATGAAACTTTGTGCATAGGTCAACCATACACCATTTCCTACATGCATCTTTATTTGAGTACTCATCAATTGCACATGGACAATCATCCACCTCATGCTTCTTACTCATGCAAACCTCACATTTTTTCTTATTCTTCTCACCCCCCATGACACACTCACATAATTAAAATACAATAATCATATTCAACCCTCAAGAAAGATTCACCACACCGATCCGAGACCCATTAAATTTGCTAAACGGAGAGCCACGGATGTTGTACCGGGATCTGCAAAGTTCATTTAATTGGCACCTTAAAATGATTGAAATATTTTAAATTGATAATATTATGATTTCTCCTTGAAAAAATTGCCATAAAAAGTTACCTTCTGGCTGCAAAGCAGATCCAATCTCTGCAAATTAGAAAAACTGTCAAACTGTGTTGTCAAACTGCACTGTCAAAATCTGCCATGATTCTCCTTGCTATGAACCTTGCTGCCTTACTACTGATCTTACAAAATAAGAATATGAAGGCTATTGTGAATTCCCTAGAATGTATTACCATTCAGCATCTGACTTCCAAGAACCATAACTGCCATTGTAACCGCCACCATAACTGCTGCTCTTGGCACTCATCCCCCTTACAAAAGAAGGTGCAAAGTGAGGGTGTTATCCACATCTGACAATCCATTTTGCACAAATTCACCTCCAATCTGTCATCAACTTGAAAGCACATATCATTCAACAAAAATATATTTGAATTGAGAACAACGTTTCCCACATCCATTTTAGAATGCACATCCATCAAACTTAAGCTTAAAATTTCATCAGCCCACATTTCAGGCATGATCCCCCAAACTTGTCAAACCTGCTTTATACTCGTCTCAATGACTTGCTCTTGACAATCCCCCTGCTCAATCTGATCGATAAGACCTTGATCTGATTCAACCCAATTCAGTCCAAAACAAAAAGCAATCCGCTTCTTCAAATTCTCTGCAATTGAAACATCTCTTGCTGAATATCAACCCGTGACATCAAAATATGTCCTTCAAAACATTCAAAATCAAAAATCTGATTTCCGTGATCATCGGCAACATCAGACACAATGGTCTGACTTTCTGCTTGAATTCGCAAACCATCACAATCAGCATGTAAACTCCTGTAAGGTTTGTTCAGCACATTGGGTTTCTAAGTTCAAAATCTGTTTATGGGATTCAAATATCAATTTTGCAATTTCTTTTGGCTGTAAATCCTCCTGTGCATATCTTTCTGGTGGAAATTCTTCTTGAACTGACATATTTGCCAAAAAATCCTCTTCAGCAAATCTGATTTCAGGGAATTCCTCCTGAGTTGATTCTTTATCTGTAATTCCACACATCATCCATGGAACCTAAAAACAACTAAATCACATCCTCCTCTTCATTCATCTTGGTATCCGCCTCTTCAATTGCGCTTTGAATGACATGAACAACATCATTGCTATGTATGATCTGCTTCTCCTCACAACATTCCTCAGATGCAAGTGACATGTAACCTAATGTTGAGCAATGAATCTTCCTCTTCCACTCCATGAGCATACTCTAGTGGTAGGTTAGGGGTATCTAGGGGCTCTTCTAGGCTCTCTTGGCCAACCTCCTTGTGCACCTCCTTCTCCTCCATCTTTGGTATCCCCACTTGATGGATTTCAATCTCCATGCCAACCCATCTGTCATCATCATCACTCGATTCCCCATTGAACTCATCCTCATGTGCATCTCTCAACTTCTCACATGTTTTTTGTAACTTTCCAATGCTTTTCCTACTAGAACATGACTTTCGCCTGTCTCCGTTGTGATCAGCTAACCATTCATATGCATTCTCTAAGTCATCCTCAAAATCCGCCAACCTTTCAAATGCAATCTCCATTTCCTCCCAAGATGATGCTTTATGCACTTTATGGATGATTTTATGAAACTTTGTGCATAGGTCAACCATACACCATTTCCTACATGCATCTTTATTTGAGTACTCATCAATTGCACATGGACAATCATCCACCTCATGCTTCTTACTCATGCAAACCTCACATTTTTTCTTATTCTTCTCACCCCCCATGACACACTCACATAATTAAAATACAATAATCATATTCAACCCTCAAGAAAGATTCACCACACCGATCCGAGACCCATTAAATTTGCTAAACGGAGAGCCACGGATGTTGTACCGGGATCTGCAAAGTTCATTTAATTGGCACCTTAAAATGATTGAAATATTTTAAATTGATAATATTATGATTTCTCCTTGAAAAAATTGCCATAAAAAGTTACCTTCTGGCTGCAAAGCAGATCCAATCTCTGCAAATTAGAAAAACTGTCAAACTGTGTTGTCAAACTGCACTGTCAAAATCTGCCATGATTCTCCTTGCTATGAACCTTGCTGCCTTACTACTGATCTTACAAAATAAGAATATGAAGGCTATTGTGAATTCCCTAGAATGTATTACCATTCAGCATCTGACTTCCAAGAACCATAACTGCCATTGTAACCGCCACCATAACTGCTGCTCTTGGCACTCATCCCCCTTACAAAAGAAGGTGCAAAGTGAGGGTGTTATCCACATCTGACAATCCATTTTGCACAAATTCACCTCCAATCTGTCATCAACTTGAAAGCACATATCATTCAACAAAAATATATTTGAATTGAGAACAACGTTTCCCACATCCATTTTAGAATGCACATCCATCAAACTTAAGCTTAAAATTTCATCAGCCCACATTTCAGGCATGATCCCCCAAACTTGTCAAACCTGCTTTATACTCGTCTCAATGACTTGCTCTTGACAATCCCCCTGCTCAATCTGATCGATAAGACCTTGATCTGATTCAACCCAATTCAGTCCAAAACAAAAAGCAATCCGCTTCTTCAAATTCTCTGCAATTGAAACATCTCTTGCTGAATATCAACCCGTGACATCAAAATATGTCCTTCAAAACATTCAAAATCAAAAATCTGATTTCTGTGATCATCGACAACATCAGACACAATGGTCCTCACATTTTTTCTTATTCTTCTCACCCCCCATGACACACTCACATAATTAAAATACAACAATCATATTCAGCCCTCAAGAAAGATGCACCACACCAATCCGAGACCCATTAAATTTGCTAAACGGAGAGCCACGGATGTCGTACCGCGATCTGCAAAGTTCATTTAATTGGCTGCTTAAAATGATTGAAATATTTTAAATTGATAATATTATGATTTCTCCTTGAAAAGGAACCTTGCCGCCTTACTACTAATCTTACAAAATAAGAATATGAAGGCTATTGTGAATTCCCTAGAATGTATTACCATTCAGCATCTGACTTCTAAGAACCATAACTGCCATTGTAACCGCCACCATAACTGCTGCTCGGCATCTTCTTGGCAGTCATCCCCCTTACAAAAGAAGGTGCAAAGTGAGGGTGTTATCCACATCTGACAATCCATTTTGCACAAATTCACCTCCAATCTGTCATCAACTTGAAAGCACATATCATTAAACAAAAATATATTTGAATTGAGAACAACGTTTCCCACATCCATTTTAGAATGCACATCCATCAAACTTAAGCTTAAAATTTCATCAACCCACATTTCAGGCATGATCCCCTAAACTTGTCAAACCTGCTTTATACTCGCCAATGACTTGCTCTTGACAATCCCCCTGCTCAATCTGATTGATAAGACCTTGATCTGATTTAACCCAATTCAGTCCAAAACAAAAAGCAATCCGCTTGTTCAAATTCTCCGCAATTGAAACATCTCTTGCTGAATATCAACCTGTGACATCAAAATATGTCCTTCAAAACATTCAAAATAAAAAATCTGATTTTCGTGATCATCGACAACATTAGGCACAATGGTCTGACTTTCTGCTTGAATTCGCAAACCATCACAATCAGCATGTGTAAACTCCTGTAAGGTTTGTTCAGCACATTGGGTTTCTAAGTTCAAAATCTGTTTATGGGATTCAAATATCAATTTTGCAATATCTTTTGGCTGTAAATCCTCCTGTGCAGATCTTTCTGGTGGAAATTCTTCTTGAACTGACATATTTGCCAAAAAATCTTCTTCAGCAAATCTGATTTCAGGGAATTCCTCCTGAGTTGATTCTTTATCTGTAATTCCACACATCATCCATGGAACCTAAAAACAACTGAATCACATCCTCCTCTTTATTCATCTTGGTATGATCCGCCTCTTTGAATGACATGAACAACATCATTGCTATGTATGATCTGCTTCTCCTCACAACATTCCTCAGATGCAAGTGACATCTAACCTAATGTTGAGCAATGAATCTTCCTCTTCCACTCCATGAGCATACTCTAGTAGTAGGTTAGGGGTATCTAGGGGCTCTTCTAGGCTCTCTTGGCCAACCTCCTTTTGCACCTCCTTCTCCTCCATCTTTGGTATCCCCACTTGATGGATTTCAATCTCCATGCCAACCCATCTGTCATCATCATCACTCGATTCCATTGAGCTCATCCTCATGTGCATCTCTCAACTTCTCACATGCTTTTTGTAACTTCCCAATGCTTTTCCTACTAGAACATGACTTTCGCCTGTCTCCTTTGTGATCAGCTAACCATTCATTTGCATTCTCTAAGTCATCCTCAAAATCCGCCAACCTTTCAAATGCAGTCTCCATTTCCTCCCAAGATGATGCTTTATGCACTTTATGGATGATTTTATGAAACTTTGTGCATAGGTCAACCATACACCATTTCCTACATGCATCTTTATTTGAGCACTCATCAATTGCACATGGACAATCATCCACCTCATGCTTCCTACTCATGCAAACCTCGCATTTTTTCTTATTCTTCTCACCCCCCATGACACACTCACATAATTAAAATACAACAATCATATTCAGCCCTCAAGAAAGATGCACCACACCAATCCGAGACCCATTAAATTTGCTAAACGGAGAGCCACGGATGCTGTACCGAGATCCAGAAAGTTCATTTAATTGGCTGCTTAAAATGATTGAAATATTTTAAATTGATAATATTATGATTTCTCCTTGAAAAAATTGCCATAAAAAGTTACCTTCTGGCTGCAAAGCAGATCCAGTCTGCAAATCAGAAAAACTGTCAAACTGTGTTGTCAAACTGCACTGTCAAAATCTGCCATGATCCTCCTTGCTATGAACCTTGCCGCCTTACTACTGATCTTACAAAATAAGAATATGAAGGCTATTGTGAATTCCCTAGAATGTATTACCATTCAGCATCTGACTTCCAAGAACCATAACTGCCATTGTAACCGCCACCATAACTGCTGCTCGGCATCTTCTTGGCACTCATTCCCCTTACAAAAGAAGGTGCAAAGTGAGGGTGTTATCCACATCTGACAATCCATTTTGCACAAATTCACCTCCAATCTGTCATCAACTTGAAAGCACATCATTCATCAACAAAAATATATTTGAATTGAGAACCACATCCATTTTAGAATGCACATCCATCAAACTTAAGCTTAAAATTTCATCAGCCCACATTTCAGGCATGATCCCCCAAACTTGTCAAACCTGCTTTATACTCGTCTCAATGACTTGCTCTTGACAATCCCCCTGCTCAATCTGATCGATAAGACCTTGATCTGATGCAACCCACTTTAGTCCAAAACAAAAAGCAATCCGCTTGTTCAAATTCTCTGCAATTGAAACATCTCTTTTTGAATATCAAACCGTGACATCAAAATATGTCCTTCAAAACATTCAAAATCAAAAATCTGATTTCCGTGATCATCGACAACATCAGACACAATGGTCTGACTTTTTGCTTGAATTCGCAAACCATCACAATCAGCATGTGTAAACTCCTATAAGGTTTGTTCACCACATTGGGTTTCTAAGTTCAAAATCTGTTTATGGGATTCAAATATCAATTTTGCAATATCTTTTGGCTGTAAATCCTCCTGTGCAGATCTTTCTGGTGGAAATTCTTCTTGAACTGACATATTTGCCAAAAAATCCTCTTCAGTAAATCTGATTTCAGGGAATTCCTCCTGAGTTGATTCTTTATCTGTAATTCCACACATCATCCATGGAACCTAAAAACAACTGAATCACATCCTCGTCTTCATTCATCTTGGTATCCACCTCTTCAATTGCGCTTTGAATGACATGAACAACATCATTGCTATGTATGATCTGCTTCTCCTCACAACATTCCTCAGATGCAAGTGACATCTAACCTAATGTTGAGCAATGAATCTTCCTCTTCCACTCCATGAGCATACTCTAGTGGTAGGTTAGGGGTATCTAGGGGCTCTTCTAGGCTCTCTTGGCCAACCTCCTTTTGCACCTCCTTCTCCTCCATCTTTGGTATCCCCACTTGATGGATTTCAATCTCCATGCCAACCCATCTGTCATCATCATCACTTGATTCCCCATTGAACTCATCCTCATGTGCATCTCTCAACTTCTCACATGCTTTTTGTAACTTCCCAATGCTTTTCCTACTAGAACATGACTTTCGCCTGTCTCCTTTGTGATCAGCTAACCATTCATATGCATTCTCTAAGTCATCCTCAAAATCCGCCAACCTTTCAAATGCAGTCTCCATTTCCTCCCAAGATGATGCTTTATGCACTTTATGGATGATTTTATGAAACTTTGTGCATAGGTCAACTATACACCATTTCCTACATGCATCTTTATTTGAGCACTCATCAATTGCACATGGACAATCATCCACCTCATGCTTCCTACTCATGCAAACCTCACATTTTTTTCTTATTCTTCTCACCCCCCATGACACACACATAATTAAAATACAACAATCATATTCAGCCCTCAAGAAAGATGCACCACACCAATCCGAGACCCATTAAATTTGCCAAACAGAGAGCCACGGATGCTGTACCGAGATCCGCATAGTTTATTTAATTGGCTGATTAAAATGATTGAAATATTTTAAATTGATAATATTATGATTTCTCCTTGAAAAAATTACCATAAAAAGTTACCTTCTGGCTGCAAAGCAGATCCGGTCTGCAAATCAGAAAAACTGTCATAAAATTGCCATAAAAAGTTACCTTCTGGCTGCAAAGCAGATCCAGTCTGCAAATCAGAAAAACTGTCAAACTGTGTTGTCAAACTGTACTGTCAAAATCTGCCATGATCCTCCTTGCTATGAACCTTGCCGCCTTACTACTGATCTTACAAAATAAGAATATGAAGGCTATTGTGAATTCCCTAGAATGTATTACCATTCAGCATCTGACTTCCAAGAACCATAACTGCCATTGTAACCGCCACCATAACTGCTACTCGGCATCTTCTTGGCACTCATCCCCCTTACAAAAGAAAGCATACTCAACCTTGAACACCCTTCATAAGCACCGTCATTCAAATTACACCCTTTCTTCAAAATAGACAAACTGATTCTTCTTCAATCTTCTGGACAGCCTGTCTGAATCAAATTTTACCTCCTAAATGTGATTTTGCCTCTTGAATCTAATTTCGCCTTCTGAATCTGATTTCAAAACAGCACCTGAATCTGATTTTGCCTCCTGAATCTGATTTCGAAATAGCACCTGAATCAGCAGTGCCTGAATCTACAACAATTGCTTTGCATGCTCGTATTGTAGGCTCCATCCTAATCAACCATTGTGGTTGAAACCACTGTGAATCGCCAGTGTTTACTTATCTCACAGCCAAGCAGTTTTTGCACAGGAAATTGTCACACAGGAACTGTCATTTTAAATGACTCCTACTCTTGTCAGACCAAGAAAATCCTCACACACACAGAACTTCAGTTCCAAAACACACACATTCCTCTCAAATCACTACTACATTGTATCTACACTCAAGACACTGAATATGCAAAGTACAGGAAACAGGAAAAAGACAGATAGACTGACAAACTGCATCTTGCATTCAGAAATCCACCATAGCTACACAGAAAATCTGCCTAGTATCAAGAACGTCCATAACTGAAAAGCCTTCTCCCTTTTCAAGAACCAAACGACTTTTTAACTTCTAAGATATGAAAAGTCCCCAAAATAGACTAAGGATTCATACATATGATAAAAGTAATTCCTCCTAAGGTCTAGCCTAAACACGGGAATCGAACCCGTGTTTTCAAATTCAAGGGTCCGCTCTTGAAATCAATTCAGACACGTCCGTACCTGCTATCGGATTCGAACCGATAACCTGGAGCAGATATTCGAAGTCTGTTGCGTTTACCAATTCCACCAAGCAGGTACGCTCACTATCGGACTCGAACCGATAACCCTTGAAATGGAACATATTTTAAGTCTGTCGTGTTTACCATTTTCACCAAGTGAGCAAACGGGAAAGCAAAGCTCTTTTGAGAGAGAATGTGGGGCGGGGATCAGAATCTCTTGCTGCTCTGCCCGACCCACCACTCGGGCCCTCGTCCGCCACTTTCTTCTCTAGACACCCCGGTTCCGCTAGACGGAGTTTGCTTTGGCTCCGGCCACAGACCCACGGTTCTTTACCAGGGGTTCTTGGCGGGAGGGATTGAGGTGACCATGTCAACTCGGAGCAGCAGCACTCTGTAGAAGCTGGCTCAAGGTCACGCTTTTTTGTGTTTATCACTCCTTTTGTTTTGCCTTCTCTTTGCATCACCGGTGTGTTCACATAGCATGGTTTTGTGTATAGCCCCCGGAGACACAAGACCCGCCGTCCAAGTTATTCCTTTTATTATTATTACTATCTCTTTTTTTTCGGTTGGAAATAGATTGGTACAGGGAAGCCCATCGTCCTCGTGGCGCTTTCACCTCTCGCCTATCAATTAATCCATATACAGTTAATCATCATTCGTCTCATCTTAATTACTTTCTTGTGTCCATATTATCTGTTCTTTGTACCATTCGGGATTCACAGGTCGGAGCCTTATGAAAACATAAGGGTTCTCAGGCAGAATATTCATAATATCATCGTTAGGCAAGCTCTCCTCTCGAGAGGCGTGATATCATCGTTAGGCAAGCTCTCCTCATTAGAATCACACACTTGAACAAATATAAAAGCATTAAGCAACAGCTGGCAGCTATTGGCAAAAAGATAGAAGATGATGAGGCACTAGCAGTACTTCTGTAGAGTGTGGACAAAGGTGATTATGAAAACATTGTAGCAACACTAAAGAATGTACCTGAATTGAAGCTACACGAGATAGAAGCAGCTCTACTAGAGCAAGAGAGCAGAGGCAAAGAGAAGAAATGGCTCGACTCAACAGCAGGAGAAGAAAAAGCATTCTTCATCCGAGGAGGATTCTCTCAAGGACGAGGACGAGGAAGAGGCAGAGTAGGAGGGAGGACCTTCACTTGCCACAAATGTGGAAAGCCAGGACACATGGCAAGAGACTGCTACAACAAACCCAGTGGAGAAGGAACGACATTGGCAAACTTCATGGAGGCTCCAAAGGAAGTGGAGTCGAATCATCTTTTCTAAGAGAGAGAGAGAGAGAGAGAGAGAGAGAGAGAGAGACCCCACAACCCAATGTAACGTGCCCCAATAAAGTAAAACCACCTCTGAGCCACCGATGATGTAGGCCACGTGGTAGATGTATGTGTGAGCACTTTAGTCAAGGTCGCGGGCACTTATAGTAGCCTTGGACACATAGAGAGAGAGTGTGTGTCAAGGACTATGGAGTTTAGGGACTTGAGGCGCACTGGTCGCGAGCTATCAAGTAAGAGGGAAACTTGGTATAGGGTCCAGGTGTGCTAGAGAGTATTCATTTGAGGGGAGGTGTTGAAAATACAAGTGAATAGGGTGTGTGCGGGAATAAGCCCTTGGTTAGAGGCTGTAAAAGAGAATGAGTAAATGTGAAAGAACTTGTGAAAAGGTGAGAAGAATCTACTGGGAGAGAATAAAGGGTAGCATGAGAAGATTTAGGAAGTGTGGAGATATTCTGGGAAGTGTGGAGATATTCTGGGAAAAGTGAAGAGGTGGAGAGAATCACGGAAAAGAGGTGGAGTGAATCATGGAGATGCTTGATGTGAACTCTATAAATTGAGGCATTGCCCTAATGAGAATTTGCTAGTTTTTGAGTATCCATGTCTACATTAATCTATTTGTTAATTACCCATTAATTATATCTTAATTATTTACTAATCACTTTGTTAATGATGTTGATTCTAGTGTTTGATCCACCATAACACATCACAATGCTCAAATTTCAACACGCAAATCGAACACTCATTAAGATTTTGTACGGTGTTTGGTAGGTTCAATTCCTACTACATCGAAAAGAATGCATTGGATGGATGCCTGGGCATTGAGAGGGAAGGACACCCCCAAAGGCGAAAGGCCATGGGGAGATAGTCTGTGGTCAGGGTTTCCAATCGGGAAACCGTATCCAAGCTTGCCGGGCATGCCATTTGTTGCGGCTCCGCCTCGGACTTGAGAGACTTAGCGAACACCCACGAGTGGATTGACTATTTGAAAACACCCGTTACATAGCACGAAATCCCCGGATCGATCCCCCTCAACATTGAAGTGACACCCCCTGGTGTCACCGTGCTGGAAACCTACTGTCTCGAGGGGAATAGAGCAAGGTTGTCATCAACCCCACTATGGTCAAATTACTCGTACACCAGAACTCATCCAACACTCACGGATCAATTGCCCTTATCCAAGCAATCTTTCCGGATGGTGGGATAGAGGGTCACGGAAAGGGACTGAGAGCACTCCTACTATACAGGCTCCTTCTCGGCGAAATCGTCGCTCATGAGAGGGAAATTGACAAAGCCTAGAGTGATTTCTCGTTCTCCCTCGAGTTTCCTTGCTATAGTCCCGGAGTGAATATGATTCCCATCGGACATACGTAGTAATGCTTTGGCTAATACACAAAAATGTATATCGTGATTTCTCTGTCTATCAGTGACAGCAAGGAAAGGAAAAGAACTGAGACTCCATTAGTAGTGGCGAGCGAAAGCGGATTAGGCAAAGAAAGAGGAAGGGGCCCCGAGAGGGGACCCCCGCTTTCCCCAGCCCCATGCGGGGGAGAACTTGCAGTAGGGGGAAGGGTGGGAACCCCCCCTCAAGGAATTCTGAAAAGGTTGGAAGATCTGGCCAAAGAAGGTGATAGCCCTGTAGATCTTTCCTGGCAAGTTTGATTACCATTGCAAAACGCGGATACCGTGTTTGAATAATGATCACTTTTACGTGACTAAGGGGGACCACCCCCGCGGCCTAAGTATTCTTCAATGATCGATAGCGTACCACAAGTACCGTGAAGGAAAAGTGAAAAGACCCCACCATATGCCGGGAGTGCAATAGAAAACCTGAAATCCGATGCAAACCATCAGTCAGAAGAGCGAAGCTGAGAAAACGCTTTCAGAGGCAAAGGCACTAATGTTCGATGGAACGCACACGTGAACCTGAGAAAGCGTTGTAGCTTTTAGAGGCAAAGCCACCATTATACTCTCTATATTTGATCCATAAAAAAGCTTATTAAAGGGTAAATCCCTTTAACCGAAACCGAAACCGATTGGAGGTAGGAGAACCGGTAATAGAAGTAAACCTCGCAATAGAAAGATCTTTATGGGATTAAATCTATCCGGGACATTAGGCATGGCACCTGTCAAAAAGCAACTATGCTTGTATTCCTCATGTGAATAAAAAAGCAATTATACTTATATTCCTCATGTGAATAAAAAAGCAACTATACTTGTGTGAATAATAGTTGTAGGCCATTTTACACAATTATTTTAGAAAAAATCAGACCGTTAGAGATGCTAATGGTGGATGAACTGTCGACTCTTACACAGAGGTGAGATTCGATGGGAGTTGCGCATCATGGCCGAGGGTGCCGGAAGGACTACCTACTGCTTGAAAATGCAGAGAACATGCACGCCTGCTGTGCTAAAACTCATCGCTAGCTAGTAGAGGTCGTCTCACTAACGCGCAGCTTACCACATACAGAATCCCTTCGTAGTCGATGCAGCTTGGATTGCATAAAGATGTTACTGCCCCATGCTCCACTAATGCCATGCACAGGTCCCCTCCGCTGCTGCTCACACAATACTGCAGAATATGCACCACAACAGTAAAAGTTGCAGCTTTACACAGTCTTATACCTAGAAAATCTTGCTCACAAAGGCATGCGCACAAGCTATGAAAGCAATTAGTGGCACCTTAAAATAGGTGCAGACGGCATAACATCGTGAAGGAAGCTCATGATAAGTTAATAAAAAAAATGATCAAAGCCATAACTGATTAAGCAAAGTGATTAGTTTAATCAAGATTAAGACAACACAAATTATGCATAAACAAGGCTATGATTTCACCCACTGGTGCAAAATATTGAATAGCTACGGGTTATGTTAAAAACCTCTTATCTGTGAATTTTTCATGTTTAAAATAACATCTTTTTGTATGAAGCATAGACAAGGCTATGATTTCACCTGTAACATGCACTACTAAGAAAACCTACATACCATATGCATTCACGGGTATTTAAAAAACCCCTTATCTGTAAAATTTTCATGTTTAAAATGATATTTTTTATATAAAAACTTATTTTAAAAATTAAAAAAATAATTTTAAAAATCTCTTTTGTAAAAGAATTTTTCAAAAATCAATAAAGAAATCCCTTTTATAAAAGTATTTTTTGTAAATTTATCTTAAATTTTTAAATTGAAAAAACCCTTCATTTGAATCCACACATTCTATACTATAGATTTCAATACTAATTCCACTCATGAATGAGCTTGAGATTACATCAACTTATAGGTCAACAAGGAGCATCTTAATCCACAATCATCTCAATGAATTTGTCTATCAAATCTCCACCTCCTCCATAATTCTCTTAATTCGCATCCATGAGTCTCTCAATCAAACCATGTGGCGAGGAATCTACCCACTTCACCTTTTACAATTCACCAACTGAAATAAGCCTTCTAACACAATTTACATACACACACACATCCATCATTTTTTCCATTTTTTGTTCATTAATTTATGGAGGATGTATGCTCTTCCAAACCACGGAGGCTACATGGTTTTGTAAAATACAAGTGATCAATTACATTACAAGATATTGACAGACTTGTTATTCAAAGGAAAGGAGATTTGGTAGTATTAGTGATGAGGAGGATTATTAACTTCATAGGGCTACCTTCCCAAAATATTGGGTTCACTTTAGGCAAAGATGAATTGTGTTGAGAACCTAATGGCAATAGCTTCTTTTGTAGCTAAATCCAACAGCCTCTTTGTAGCATTCACTCAGGTGGACCAATAAGGATTTTTATTGGAGTTCTTAGATTTACACATTAGGGAAAATTTGGGGTCTTAAAGGGGCGGGGCCTCTTCAAAAAAGTGGAAAACGGGGCATGGACCAAATTTGGAGAGACAGGCTATTACATCAATAGAATTCAAATATAAACTTTGGAGAGAAGGTTATATCTTCCTTATCTTTTATAGAAACCCCTCAATGATGCTTTCTTTCTCTCTAGAATTTAAGCACTACTGGAAAAGAGGCATCAATGATTGAGTATCCATGTATCCACTCAAGAATAGGACTCATCTTGTTGTAGATTAGAGAAAATATCACCAACTAGCACCCACCAATGATGCAAGCACATAAAACCTAGCCAATGCGTTATCAAACCCTACCATTTTATGGACTTTTGCATCATAATTTCTTGTACTTGCGCTAGTACTTTACCAAAATTCTTTGGCACTGGCAAATAATTCACACCTAAAGTGGAGGCTAGTAGCACGTTGTGACAAATTCACACACAAAGTTTTTTTGGGGTTTTTTTAAAGAAAAGCGCAGCTATATTAAAGGATAAAGATAAAAGTGCAATGTGGCAAATTCCCAAATATTGTGTTTGTTTTTTTTTTGGGGGGGGGGGGGGGGGGGGGGGTTCATAATGGCAAAAGTGCAATAAACCATGAGTAGGTGGTGGGTAAGGAGAGTGCAATGTAGACTATGGCCTTGTGGTAGGGTGCTATTTGTGGGAGCTAATGGTGGTTGAATGTGAAAGGACTCAGAAAGTTTTCCCAATACGAGACAGGAAGAGGTGCCAGGGCCCAGAGGGGTCGGTGCACAGCGTGATACCAAGAAGATGGGTTCACACGCACCCGATGACACACACATTCTTCACATGAGACACGGCATAACCACAGCCATGGAGTCTTTGCGTTCACATCTATTCATTGGTCAATGGCCGTGTAACGAGCACTATATAGAAGGAGCCTTCTGCGCACTGTAAGCTACCTCTGTGGTGAGCTTCTACACTTCATCTTCAAGCAGTATCAAGCTTGCTTTCTGAATTAGGGTTTTACACTAGTTGGGCAAGTATGGATAAGACTCTAATTCAGCCCCTGATCCTTATCCTCTTATTATCAAGCTCATTAATCTTGTTTACAGAAGCAAACACGTTTTGCTCTAGGGCTGCAGCCAGTAGATCATGCGCTAAACCACCCACCATTGACAACATCAACTTGGAGGCTTACCTTGGCCACTGGTACGAAATTGGCAGCACAGCCAGCTTCAAGCTTCTAACTGAGTCAGGATTAGTTTGTAATCAAGCTCAGTATAGCTCAACCGCTGGCAAGATAACCTTGATTAACAGCGGGCTTAAGGTCATTAATCCTCTGGCCGTTGCAGAAGTTGGGACTGTTAATCTTGCAGCGAGAGGGGTCTGCGCGGGCGCGAGAGAGGTTTGTTATCAATTAGCGGCCGTAAGCGAGGTCAGCCAAGCATTAAAGGATATTAACACAACAGAGTCTAGTGTGCTAGCTGAATCTGCTAATAATCTGGCGAGGTCTGCAGAGGCCGCAGGAGTGGCTCTACAAGAGATAGCTGATGATGTGAGCCAGGTACAGCAATTGAATGGGCAGATAAGCCAAGCTAATTCTTCTCTGAAATCAAGTATCGGCGATATAAAGGGCTATGTGAAGGAAGGAAGCAACGAGCAAGGTGCAGTGAGTGGATTAGTGGGTGATTTAAACAAGATTAGGGCACAAGTGTTGGAGATTAGCTACAAAATATCAAGAGGAGAAACTAAGCATGCTTTAGAGCAAGCCTCTGGATCACTAAACTCAATAGCTCTCAAGGTAGGGGCAAGCAGCACAGCCATGGAGGTTGGCTTGAAGGCCATCGAAGGGGGGTCCAGTGCTTTACTAATGAATGGGCAACCAATTGGAGATGGCCAAGTGTCATCTGTGAATGGCAACATCACCCAGCCAAGTGCCACCTCAGCAGGCAAACTAGAAGTCAGCATCAATGGGGTGAAGGCACCCTATTGGATCATTGCATTGGAAAGTGATAATGGTGGGTCCTACTACTCAGCTGCCTTGGTGTACTCTTGCAGTGAGGTGGCTGGAGTGTCTGCCAAGTCCCTCTTCATCTTGTCCAGAGAACCCCAGCTTGATAACTCCATAGTGGACAAATTCCTTGCCAAGGCTGAGTCCCTTGGTATCTACAATGACTGTGAGGACCCTTTCCTCCTCACCCTCCAAAGAGGTGGTGAGTGTGGCAAGCCTTCTACATAATCCACCACCTTCACCATCTTCCTCGCCGTGCCGCCGCCGCCACTTTCTGTGCCATGGAACCACCATCGTCATCGTCATCATCTACATCATCATTGTCATCGTCATCAATTCAATAAGACCCTACTTTGTACACGTAACTTCCTTCACACATGACCTTGCACCATCCCACAATTTTGCTCTCATCTTGCCTGCAAGTCTATGTAGCAAGAGAGTGCCCAGGTTCTCAACATTTTGTAGCAAGAGACTTATTTTCCTATTATTGTAAGCCCTTGGTTCATAATAAATAATAAGTCTTCTTTAATTTTAGTCTAAGTGTAGATATATTGTTTTGGTTCTTGATAAGTTAAATCTCCCTAACATAAAATGTGTTAGCAAGCATTCCATCAATACTTTTAGGTGATTAAAAGCTTATGTTAATTGAAACTCTTGTGATCTCAATCCTCTAATACGTGTGTTAAACTCTCTTAAGTTACTTTTGGGGTCAATTTGCTCTCAACCTTATTTTCCTATTATTATAAGCCCTTCATGATTCATAATAAATAATAAGTCTTCTTTAATTTAATTTTATTTTTTTGGGATCATAATATATTTATATTAACTATTCAAAAATAGTCATACATCACCCCCAAGAACCCGACTATCAAACTCAGTCATATATCACCCCACAGACACAATTATCTACTCCTTTTTTATCTCATTCAAGATTTTACAAAGAAATTCCCATCTTTCATCTTCACATAAGAAGCTAGACTGATCCCTTGAGATCTGATATCCCAATAATAAGCAAGCCTCCATCATGGCCTCAGCAGTGCAGCCCCAGGGAGATTGTTTTTCCAACATTCTCCATTCGATCCAATTGTTTTTCCTTGTGGTACCATCTCTGAGTTTTCGGACCAAATCTAGGAGGCCTTTTCTTCTCAATCCAGCACCTCACCTGCATCCAACAAATCCACATTAGGGAGAGACCCCTTGTATGCATGAAGCTCTACCAAAATAACAAGGAAATAATCAAGGTCAATTCCTCTGAATCAGTAAATCCAGCTCCATAGACCTAATTTTATTTACATTACATAGAGACCAACACATGCATATACATTTATACATCAATTCAGTATCTTGTAATCCTGTACATGTAGTCTTCAAAAAAACAATTTCATTTCTGCTAGTCCAGATTTCCCATAAAGTGCAAGTTCTGACAATGTTAAAACCAACCCACTGAGCTCATCATTGACTACCCACTTCCCAAGTAGCCAGTCCTCCCAAAAGGTTTGCATGTTCAGACCCTTCTATATCCACCTAGTCATTTTGCACCAGGTGCTCCTTAAGGCTGGGCATTCCCAAAACACATGCTTGCCACTTTCTATAGAGGACCTGCTTCTAGGGCAAATGCCACTAGCCATGTTGCTTTTATGCAGCTTATAATCAATAGGAAGTGCCCACATGCAAACCTTCCATAAAAAGACTTGAAATTTCCTAAGGACCTGACAGTTCCATATCGAGCAAAATGTGCTAACTTAGCATAGTTAGTGGCAACTAGTGAGAAGTTAAATTGAAATCATCGTTAAATACTACACAACCTAGTTAATCGGGCATTGGAAAAAATGGCCTCAAAATTTTGGTTGATAAAGCCCTCTAATTTACAAATAATTGGTGCCAAATAGCCAGTTGGCCAAACCCAGGTCAACTAGCATGTTCACGAAAGGATATATAACTATCAACTAGCATGTGAAAGGATTTGGCCAATAATGGAAATAATGAACCATTAATAAGGCCAATTCAAATTAATGAGGCATGGGTTCACTTAGATTAGGTATAGACAAACCCATCCTCCACGACTCCACTTTTTCATGAACAATCTAGAGTGCACAATGCCCCTAATGGTGGGCACCCTTAGCTTGCACTTAAGCACAGTGTCACTGTGGGGGGGATCACTTTACACATATGTAGCATAGAACCTTAGTGTACGAAGGGGTTTTTTTTTACTTGGACAACTTACATGCCGTATAAATGCAAGAGGGTATTCACAAACAATCATTTAATATAAGTTATTTATGTAAATTTACATAGGGGGATTTCTAATTCAAAATCTAAATATATATACATATGAAAGGGGGGTAAACAATTGTGTTAAATTGTAAAAAATAAAACTTAAGGGTATTTTAAATTTCCATGCACATGCTTTATGGGTTTTTATAGAGTGACCCAAGAGTATGTTGTCCATCCTCACAATAGTTGACTCAAAAGCCAGTATGCACACATCAAGTGTCTGCCACCAATGGTAACCTCTCTTCTCCAAACTTTTGCTTGCCACATGAGAGACTCATTATCTATTATCTCTTTTACAAATTCCTCATAGAGACACAACTATTATCTCTTTTACAAACTCCTCATAGGCACGCAAGTATTTTTGTATAACCACTATGGTTTAATATCCTCCTCATCAATAGATTTAGTTCCCTTATGCCTGTGCAGTCTTTATACAAGCTTATATAGTAAATATTCAACTAGCATATTTAACCTCATAAAGTTTTTATGTATGCCCAACTAGTATATACAATCTTGTAGTCTAAACTATAATTCTTTATGACAATAAAGATGAGAGTCTACAAACTTTTATATTCTTTATGTATAACCAAAGTCTTTTATTTGAATCAAAAACCCACGTGTGCTTCTTTTTCTCTCCATAATTGTTCTACATTTCTTGATTAAATTCCTTTGCATGTTCCTTAGTCTCTTGAGTGGACAATTAAATTTGAGGAAGAAGACCTTGCATGAAAGCTCCCCAACACCAAAACCTCAACAAGAATGCCTTTTTTTATCCTAATTCTCACACTACAGATCTAGCTTCCATGCATAAGCATTCCCCTTTGTAGAGATGTGGAAGAGAGAGAGAGAAGCAATAACTAAACTAAACCCTCGCATTAGATATCAGGCACTCTTGTATGAACCAACTTGGCTATACACAATTACTCTTTCCCATATCCCTTTGGTCCCTTGTACAGCCTTTGACCGCCTACCCACCTTTCTTAGCTCAAGAGCATAGCCTACCTACAGCATCTTGCTTCATACTAGTATTCGCCCTTGTTTTAGCTTGTAAGTGGTGATGTGTATTGTCATGACCACTTGCCAGCTTGCAAGTGGTGATGTGTATTGGCATTGTGTATTGGGACACCATGATTGCATATACCTTTCTTTGGGTTTCTTAGCCTAATGCTTATCATTTTATCCTTATCCATATCTTTTCTTTGGGTTTTTTATCCTTATACATTATCATTTTTTCTCTTTCCCTCAATCCACTACCTAAAGCTTTTCCCAAAGCATTTATTTATCATCCTTGATACATTCAATCTCCTTGATAATCCATCGTAGCATTATGACTCATTTTGAGATATACATCCTTAATTTTATGTTTTCACATATATGTAATGAAGTAATTATATATGCACATGTAAATGTATGGTACGGGCCTAGGCACATGGACCTTGGGTTCCTTGAGCATAGATTTGGAGCATGGGCATACTGATTAGCTAGTGTGAAATGAACAAGCACTATATAAGTGACCCTAGTCTAGCCTATTGTATGTGTTATCACCTTATCACTTAATATAGACATCTTGTCTTCTTGGAGCTTATGCCTAAGCTTTCATGGCCTTCTTGGCTATTGCTTTTTAGGATGATGACCTACACCCATGTCTACTCCATGCCTTGAGTAGATCCATCCCATTCTCAACTTGGTCATGTTTCCTTTCTTGTATCGATATCAAAGCTCTTGGCTTAAATCTTGATGCTTTGATTAAGAAATGATTAATGCTTATCTATTTTTAAATTAATACTTTTAAACAATTTTAAGAATTTTTGTTGATTCTGTTTTGAGTGGATTAGAAATGAGATCAATGATAATCATTTTTTGGTATGTACTAATCACAAATTTCAAAAATCCTATTTCTTACACAAATTTGAGAGAATCTAGATTTTCAAATTAAGATTTTTAACCATTTTCAAAGTGCTTGTCTTAGACTTTTCTTACTAAATCTGCTTGATTAGTTCTTTTCACCAAACCTTTTCATAAATCTTAGTTTCTTTCTATATTTACCTACGTCTAGAAAAACTTGGTAGTTTTGAAAGATATTGATGATTATTGTGCAAATTTTGGTGCAATTCTTATCATGAATTGATGCAAATGTAAGATTCTATACAAATTTCAATGTAGTTTATAGTTCTTATGTATATTGAGTAGATTATAGTACAGAGTGTAGTTCTGCTATTTAATATGTTGTGCAAAGTGGTAGTTTACAATTGTGTTACGAATCTATGCAAAGTTACTGTAAAGAGTACTATTTACAAATTTCTTGGTGTGCAAATTTATAAAGAAATACAAAGACAATGTAAAAATCAAATCTTGAAGCAACAATGAGTGATTCTTGATTGAAACTCTCTTAATCTAGATCATTTCTTGGAAGATTTATGTTTCTTTAAAAGATAATTATTAAAACTACTTAAAATTTAGAAATATTACAAGGTTAATGGCAATAATGTGATCTTCTTACTTAATTTAATACAAATAAGCAAGAATAGTCCATCTTAATGCAACATTATCTAAGATAGTTGAAACAGCTTATTAACCAAGAAAGTCATTACCAAGAAAGTCATTAACAATACATTAGTGATAATTTGGTGATTGGTTAGTAATCTTAATGAAAAATGATAAATCAAAAGCAATTGGACAATTTATTGATCAAGAAAAAGAAAAATCTTTCAAAGCTTTAATGAAAAGTTGCTAGAAGATTGGAGACAACAAAATACAAACATTTTAACCAAAGTCTTAGTAACCATTTTAATGAACTGTATTGGGTATTGAACCTAGTAACCATTTCAATATGAGCTGTATTGGGTATTGAACCTAGTCCGCTGATGAAACCATTATGCTCCATACAACACAAGGTCTCCTAGACAGTGTGTGAGTCATCTCAACAAACATACATTTGAGATAAGATTTCAAAGCAGAGTTTTCTTAAGCCTAGAATTTAAGTATACCACATGATCTAGGGTTTGGTGAAACCATATAAGTATGACTTACAAGACATGATAAAGTTCTTGAAAAACATAAAGAATGCTATACATGCTAGCCATAGCCTTATTTTCAACCAGATATATACAAGGAACATAAACAATGCTATACATGTTAACGATAGCCTTATTTTCAACCCTTGTGGAGAACATTGTTTATGTTCTCGGCAAACATAAACAATGTTACACATGCTAACCATAGCCTTATTTTCAACCCTTGGCAAGCCTTATTTTCAACCCTTGGCAAATACAAGAAACAGCAACATTCAAAAATTAGTTGAAGATTTTGAATGCCTATCTCTTGTTTCATCGTCGAAGCACAATCAGATACGTCGTTCATTGGTGGATGCAAGCAGGTGCCTAGCCATCCTTGAGCTATTAGGCTCTAGGCTTCACGGCACATAGAGGGTACGTTGCCTTAGGTCAATCTTCATTGCATTCTTTAGTCGGCCTCTGACAGAGAGAAAGGCTCGATCTTCATCTTCAGGTTCCTTTGGAGGCTCTGGTGCACAAGTACTTTGAGTGATGTCAGATTCATATGGCCATCTATAAACAAGCTTCATTACCTTGGTCATTCAAGGGTAAACTCAGTTTGTCAAGGTCAAGTACATAGATCAAGTAGCCAGTGTGTTTTCATCTCTCTCCACATAGATCAAGTAGCCAGTGCCTGTCCTCTTTCTCTACGCAGGGCAGGCAGGCAGGCAGCTCATCATCAACAAGCATCAGGCCAATGCACTCTCTCTGTATCTACTGCAGTGCACTCTTCCTCTCTATCTCCTGCAGTGCACTCTGTCTCTATCTACCTACCTTCTGCAGCGCACACACATGCAGTTCGTTTCGTCTTCTCTGTCTCTCTACAGAAGCATCGACTCCAGCAGAGAACAGCCAACAAAGGGCATCCCTCCAGACCAGCAAAGGCAGACCTTTGTCAGAAAGCAACTGGAGGACTGGCGCACCCTTGCGGATTATAACATCCACAGAAAGAATCAGCTACACAAAAATCATAAGAGGGTCAGGCGCCTATTGTGGCTTCATAGCCTCCTGCTAGGAGGCTCAGTCACCATTGAGTATCTACGCAACTCAGGCTCCAGATATTGGGTATACTGACAATTGGGTCTAGTTGTTAGTATTTTTTCTATTACCTGAACTTAGATATTGAAAAGGTATTTTATGGCATTTGGCTCCAGATAGATTTTTTTGTTTATAGGGACTTTGCATTCTAAGGCCAACCATTGTTACTTGCTTCTTTGGCATAAGGTAGCTAGCTTGATATGATGACTTATGATGCCTAACTAGAGAACTGATGTATGGGCATGTATATTAAGGCACATTTGTCTATCCACTATGTGGATTACTTTGCATTTCTTATCTAAGATTACATGATAGGTTTATGGGTTATTTATCCAAATTTTGGGAATGGACTTTTGATTGGAAAAAATTGGGACTTATTGATCCAACTTTAGCTTAAACTTTGGGGTCCTTGAGTGACATCTATAACACGTGGTAGGCCCTAAGATACCTGTAATACACACATAGGCTAACTATTTATTTTTTTGTGTTGGATGGATGCAGGTAACATGTTGTACCCTCTCAAATGTCTCACAGTTTAAGCTCTAAGATACATGTTGTACTACTTGAGATATTGTCTCTCAATACTGATAACATGATTATTGTAGACAATACTTTTGTTTTGTAATCATGTTAAACACTTCATCTATCAAGACTATTTGGGTTCTTGAAATTTTAGGTTCGGCTGTGGATGTATCATTGTATCACCTCATAGCAGTGTTATATACCCCCAGAAAAAAACTATAGAATTATGGGTTATTCAGTTCATGAGCCATATCATCAAAATAGCCCAACAACAAGAAATACATAGAATAGTATCTTGTCAACTACTCATAAGAATTTGTAAAGGCAAAAATGAAATACCATCAATCCAAAACATGTATGTGTGATTTTTAATGCCATATGATCATAGAAGTTAAAGTGATAAACAACGATTATGCATAGATATACAGTTTATGAGAAAACCCATACATCTCTGACTTAGAATGGATCAAGTACTAACAACATGCAGATGCCATAACAGAGTGGCCCTCTAAACAAAATCCAACAAAAGGGATTCACAAAGATCATAATCCCAAAGAGTGCATGGAATGCCATAGACAAAAAAGAAAGCAGGACACATACCCAAGACTACAAGTTCCCTAAAAAGAGGAACTTCCAGCAGAAGCCAACACCAACGGCATGGTAAAAGAAACCTTAAAACACAGCAAGCTAAGTGAGTATGTGAACTCACAAGAAAGGTGGTCGTTTTATACCCACCATGGAACCGAGGAAGCCAGCTAATGCCACCGTATGTGTTCAATGCAGATCCATCAGTGAATTTTGTGCAAGGCTCCACCCTCAGGTTTTGCCAAGCAATACGCAGAGAGCTATTGCCCATAATATGGATATCACCAAAAGGGTAAAAATAAGGCATTTACCTCTGAAATCGGTTAAGATAAGCCATACACGAAAAGTGTGTGTGTGTGTGTGTGTGTGTGTAAACGTGCCCATGCATGAGGTGCATTAAATGTATCCCATGCCATTTCATAAGACATTCATTTTACAGCATCATTAGGATATATGTAATGAACATACATCTAGCAACTAGCTTTTGCACTATATATTAGTGAAAATCCAAATATCCAAGCATTTACATCGCAAACACCAAATTTGGTTTAGATAAAAACTACCCCGAATGTGTGTGTGTGTGTGTGTGTGTGTGTGTGTGTGTGTGTGTTATGGCACATTTATACCCCTTCAAGAAGTCATCAAACCAATAAGTAACAAAAAATTTGACATTCTATTTTGAAGCTTGCTTCCATTATATTTTAACACCTAATATGGGTAAGTAATCTTAAGCATCTACTAAGAATCTAACCCCTTGTTTGTATTGATGACCTCCATGGAAGGACCTCCATCGAAGGAGAAAACAAGGAGATGGGACATGGGGGGGTTTCGGGTGAAGGAAGCAACAAGGATCACATTGTGAGCTAGGATGTGGGGGTTTGAGATGAGGAAGCAAGGAGTAGAAACCTAAGGAGAAGGCTATTGAGGCTACAAAACTTGAAAACACAAAGATGGGAGGAGGAACTAAGAGCACCTTCTGAGCTAGAATGTGGGGGGTTTGGGAGAAGGAGGCAAGGAGAATAGGCCTTATGAGAAAGCAAGGAGAACCTCATATATAAGCATTTTAATAACCCTTACAATTTCACAATAGCAAGGCCTAAAGTGAGGGTTTACTTGAAAACATAGAGATGGAAGGAGAAAAGTTGGCCATAACCAAGCTCAACTAGTTAATTCTTTAAAATTTGGGTGTCCAAGTGTAAATAAGGGCTAGATGTATATATAGGAAATTTTCTCATAATGCAAAGACAAAATCCCCCTTTGTGCTAATGTCACTCACCCATAGTGACTTCCCCTCAATCGATTGTGGGGGTGGGCCACAATGGATGTGCTTTGTGTCACTTTGAAAGCTGCAATCATAGTGACTACCCCTCAATCAATTGTGGTGGATTGCAATCGATTGGGGCTATAATCGATTATGGTGTGGCCGCAATCTATGTGGCGGGTTGCAATCAATGTGCTTTGTGTCACTCTCAAGGACACACCCATAGTGACTACCCCTCAAAAAATTATTGCTCCTTCTATAGAAAAGGGAGTCATGAATATAAAGATTGTTACTATTTCAAGGGCCTTTACTTGATGCAACAATATCTCCCATCAAGGGTCCAATGCTTTTTCCAGCCCCTCCCCACCAAAGAGTTCATCTCGTGACTCCTATAACCCCCATGCTAGTGACATAGGTATGTAGCACTCCAAGAGCCACCTTTACAATTCCTGGGCCAACTCAAAACCCCTTCATAGCTATCTCCAAGCCTTCTTTTATAACTCAAACCAACTCGCCGCCCACCCATGTGGCCTCAGCCACTCGGCTTCCCTTTCATGACATCCACCCCAACCAACTTATATAAATCCCTAAACCCAAACATTTCCATAGGCCCCTCAACCAATCACTGAGTGATGTCGTTTCTCCCCATTGGCAAGTGTAATATCAAGCAAAGTCCCTACACCCACATACCAAACCTATGCCTAAATCATTGTTCTCGTCTTTCAACCTACACAAATCTTCCCACAACTCAAAACTCCAATGCCTCATATGACCTAAGGCCACCCCCAAAGAATTATTTCCATGAAGCCACAAGTTCTTCTGATCGTGGTAGTTCCTCTTCTTGATGCAGTAGTGCCTATCATGGTTGCAATCACTTGCTCATAAGGTGAGATGCGACCTTATTCCCCCAACATATCGCAAACCCCAATAAGCTCTCCTATGGTAGAATTAGACCTCAAGGATATCATCAAAAGAGTGGAGCCAAACCCTAACAATGGAGATAAACATGAAGCCCATGGGGGGATGGATGTGAAGCCCCAGTAGAAGGCTGCTCAAGTGTTGAATCCAACCAAGGAAGTTCCTCCCTCATTACCTAGAGAAGAGACCAAGGTTGATTGGGAGCCAATATGGGCCAGCATAAAGGTGAAGGATCTAACCTTGTCCTAATTATGTGGTCTCAATTCTTGAGCAATAGTAGGGAAGTTAGAAGAATTGGTGACTCAATGGAGAATCCCAAGTGGAACAAAAGGGGGGAACCTAGTAGTTGTGGGTGATAGAGCCAGGATCAAGCCAAAGGATGCTTTACATCCATAAGAATCAAAGCATACTTTGGCAGTGGAGCAAAGGGTCTAGGCCTAGTAGCTGTGGGCTGATAGACCTAGGATCATGCGCCAAAGTATGCAAGCCAAGTATACTTTACTTCTCGAGGAATGGAAAATCATCAAAGCTTCAAAGTAACACTCTTAGTGGGAGAACTTTGATACCGGTGTCATTTTGGATAGAGGATCTAAGGTCAACATCATGTCAGAGACCACTTGATGTCTTGGGCTTATGCATCACCAACCCTACTGGAATGCCATAAGTGCATAAAAATAGGAGGAACCAGTTAAGGTGGTTTGCCTTGGGGAGCCAAGATTAGAGAGGTGCCATAAGCACCAACCTAACCTACAAGAAGAGATAGCCTCGAAGGTGGAGCACCCTCCAATTGTTATGGTTATATGGATATAAAATCCTAAAGTGTGTTGGAAACCAGATCATTTTTGGGAAAGTTACAAATGTGTGCTTCTTCTAGATCATGTATATGTACATGTGCTCATGAATGATGATGATTAGATTAATACAAAACTCAAGGTAGATATTTGTGATGATGCTATGGGTCCTTGGTCAAACCTAAGGGAGGTTTAGTTAAACACCCTAGAGAGTGTGGAGGAGGAGGAGAACTCCACAGCTAGTTGACGATATGTTAGATGAGATTTTGCCTAATTTAGTCATAATATGTGCTAGTCAAAGAACTTCTCAAACTTCAACAATTGGTGCTCCGATAGAGGCAAGGGCTCTGCAAGCCCTTTAATCTTCAATAAGTAATCATTGACACATATTTTATTCCTTTGTACATTGCTTAAACTGCATCTTCCTAGCCTTCGTACTTGTGCTATATAGCTTAACCAAGTTATCCCATGCATCTTTTCATGTCCATGCATCATGTATACGACAAATCATAGAATTGGATACATTAATAGGGAGCCAAGACATAACCTTGATCACCCCCTTATGTCATGCCTTAAAGGCATGTATCTGTTTTGTGGAGTGGGATTTCCTTCCAGAAGCTCAGGCTCCTTCTCGTCACCTGTAATAAACTTACAATATCCTTTTCCCCCTTAGGGAAGTTTGTCACCCTAAACTTTCATGGTTAGTTCTTATCAAACTTCTCACTCACATGGGATAGCATGTACGAAACATCATGCACAAAAACATAGCATACCTTAAAACTGTCATTATCGACACTTCTGGAGAGTGTCTACAAAAACCTTGCAAGGCCAAAATGGGGTCTGAAATGATTCCAAATTATTACTATACACATTGCACTTTTCCTTTACCGAAGAGGGCTTCTCAAAATATGACAATGCCCCCTCCTAATTGGGCCTCCTACCACTATCCTTGATGATAAGCAACTACTTATAGAGATTTGCTTGTGAATAAAAAAAAGAGATGGAGTTATCCTTACATATGCACCACTTCCTTTTCTTTTATCTTGAGCTCATTATAAGAACCGACACTCTACTAACATGAGAAAAAAGCATGAGAAGAATGCCGCAGGAGGGAGGAGGGTGAACTTGAGCTCCTTTTTACAAGCTTTCTTCTTCACACACACACACACACACAAGAATAGGCAAGCATAAGAGAGAGATGGATGGCTTAATGCTTTTCTATCTTCTTCACTTTTCTATGACCATAACTTAAAGATAAGGGAAAGTTCATACAAGAGAGAGATGGATGGCCATATTTGTTTTCTATATTCTTCACTTCTCTACTACGACCATAACATAAAGATAACAGTACATACTATAAGGGAAAGTGCTCTACTACTAAAACATACAAGGTCCATAATGTGAACCCAACTATATGAGTTGGCACTATAACTATGTCATAACTCTAGTAACCAAAGTGCAGTCGTATAGCCTTTAAACCACTCGCGACATATCAACCACCATAATGTCACCAACTATTCCAGTGACATAAGTGCAGAGGTATCATACGAATAAGATAACATGTTAGATATTGCTAAGGTTTAGAACTACGAAACTCTAGGACCTCTAGAAATATATAGATTTACTCAAAATAAGATGCATGCAAGTAGAGAAAGTTGAAGGAAAGGGAACCTTATATTGATGTACCCATGTTAAAGGAAAGGGGAGGTCTGTCTATACATATTGATGTACGCATTTGGGCAAGGGGAGGTCTATATATATATATATATATATTGGTGTACCCACTTGCTAAAGGGACAGAGATGTGAGTGCCATAGCCCAAGGTGGTCATGCACAATAATGTGAGTACACACGGCTGTCAATAGACTCGGCAGGTCAAAAAGATGGGAGAGGTTAGAGGGGTAGAAGGGCATCATCGGGGCGGTAGGAGGGCATTGGCAGTGACAATAGTTGGAGAGGTCAATGGGTGGCGATGGCCAGCACTAGGGGCATAATATCATGTCACAGCCAAGAAGATCTAGACTGCCATCTACCCATGCCGCCGCCAAGAAGATTAGACTGCCATCTACCCATGCCAATCAGCCAACATGAACAAAGAGCGGATGCCAGCCGAGGGAGAGGGAGGACACAACCTTTGCTAGAGTGACAGAGAATATTGCGGCCATTGGAGCCGTGGAGTCTCAGTGAAGATGGAGGTGATGGACTCAGATGCCAGGACCCCGACACAACAAACGGCAAAGACGAGTGATAAGAGTGTGAAGGAGCCGACTAGCCATTCACGGGCATCAGCTATATGGGGAAAAGAGGAAGGCAACTATGATGGGGATGGTGTGCAAAGAGGTGGGAGACGGCTATGAAGGGTTCAATAGCTACGGGAGGTGTAGGAGATGAGCAATGCTGGGAGGGAGATGGTCGTCATGGAGGCGTTGGAGGGGGCATAGCCGAGCTCGCATGAAGTGGCCGTGTGAAGGCAAACTTTGCATTAAATACAACATATAATGCGAACCTTATATTTATGGTACAAAAGTCCTATTGCGAGGAAGTGCACTTTTCTTGGATACTGTAATTGTTGGAGAGGAAGTGTGCCCACATGAAAGTATGGTTATATTGTTTACATAAATATATAATTATTTATAAATGTACCATATTTTTTTGAGTGTTTAAAAAGAAGTGTATACACTTTTCTTACCCATTAATAAAATCTTACTCTCCACTCACATGAAAGTGTGGTTATATTGTTTACATAAATATAGAATTATTTATAAATGTACCATAGTTTATTGCGTGTTTATAAAAAGGTGTATACACTTTTGTTACCCATTACTAGAATCTCCATTTTATAAAGCTCTTAAATCAATTTCCTAAAATAAAACATCACATACAAATTATTAAATCTCAAATTACATACCATTGAACTCAATTCGTTGGTTGTGCATTCTTGTTTGCTCTAGTACCATGTACTTCCAGATCATCCATCTAGGCACACATGTCTATGCTTAGTACTTTTAAAAAATAGCATGTCTAAAGATAGGTTGCGCATGTCCAAATATAGTGAGGGAGTTTCATAATTCCCAACCATTTCATGTGCTCGGGATTTTGCCCACATCAAGTATACTAACTCTTTATCACGTGACCATTTATCCCATATCATCTGGTCATATAAACTAGCCCTCAAGTCATGACGTTACTCATGTACGCAAACTTGCCCAAGCCAAACACAACTTACTATATATCTTGAAATGGTTACCATCCATGTACATACACATCAATCAACTTCATAGCATTGATTTCAATGGACTATGTACTATGCCATAAATGCCGTCCATGTGTGTTAATGTCATGTCACCATGTAAATGCATGTCCTAGCTACTATATAGTAATTTTTTAAAACCTACTTGAAGAATTTGAGTTTCTGATAAGCCAAATGATGTCACAACCATCAAGTAGCATGCCATGACAAAACTAGACAATGAAAAACTTTAATCATGAAATTTACACAATTATGAAATGTTAAAATCAAGAAAGTATATAACAAAAAGTACTATGTTTTGCATTAATGGTCAAATCTCTTTTACACAAAGGTTGAATGATTACAATGAATGAGAATTATAACATGTTTGTGACGGTATATTTTTTTGTGAACGGATATGTATGTTGAAATAAACCATAAAGAATTGTGACCTTTCACAAGATCCTTTGAGGCAATAAAAAATCAATCAATGATCACACTCGTGACATTACCTCCACTTTAAAAAAAAAGGCCATGCCTGGAAAACAAGAGTTATTTTCTTCTTGTTCAAAATGTTAAAATCCATGTAGTAGCATGATATCCCTTTATCTTGTCAAATTCTTACATTGCATAGTCACTGTAGAGTATTCATAACGAGGCATGTACTAGTCCTTGAAACACTTGTCATGTGATGGTTGCATTGTTTCATCGTGAAATCTCTCGTAAAGATTTGAAGATGTGCAAGACCTATTAATCAATGATGCCAGATAACAATACCCATCGACATGCTATAAAGAAAGTCTTTTTGTTGATTTTAATGAACCACTTGTGTGCAATGTCTTGAACCAACTCATCTTCATGTAAGGAATCCAAAAGCCTCTATATTTCATTTATTTGTCCTTGCAAATTCATTGCAAAATTTATGCTTTCTTTTCTTCAAAAAAATGCTTTCAACCATAAGAACTTTGGGTTCCAGAGTTGCTATACTAACTTCATGAGCTGAACAATTCAAAAATGATCTTTATCGACAAAATAACTACTCTATCATAATAATATCATATGGATGCCCAATCAAGCACCCAATGTGAGTAAACGTGGATGGCAAAAGGGAGCCATTGTAAGCGAAGTAAGGATGCCCATAAGAGTGGATACCCTTATTTGGTGTATGGGGCACCCAATGTGGTTGATGTTGGGTAATATCCATCCGTATGGGGGAAGAGTGACAGGTAGTAGAAGGGTGGTGCAAGTCTCTGAAAAAACTAATCACTTGATCCCGACCACAAGATAACCAACATGATAGTTCGCTAATATCATAGAATCATCAAATTTCCTACCTACGTGATTTCTTTCGCAAGCTCTTAAGAATACTCACTTATAAACTAGGGTGGGATGGGGTGACTCACAAATGCTCTAGCAAACACTCGCTAATAAACCGGAGTGAGATGGTGTGCAAACCATATCAACTTGTCAATTCAATTCAACTCACTTTGCCCACCTTGCTACACATGTTTGAAGCATTCATGCTGTGATTGAGATAGATGGCAACATGGCACATGACATAATGACACTTGACATAGCAAATCCCCATACATGGCCATCACTCTAGAACTTAGGGGTGCTTGAAACAATCACCAAATTTGAGTACATATCACACAACAGTACTAGAAAGATAAACCCCCCAAGATTTTTGAGCTTGGCTTGAAAGTAGAAAGTACACATGTTACCACCCACACACACAATTGCCGACGCTCGCACAGGGGAGATTCACCCACAACCTAAGCCAAATAATTTCTAGGACAATTTGTCCCCTATATCATGAAGGCCCCGAATGAATGCCGAGCTACAGAAGATCACCACCAAGATTTGTTTTACGAACATGCAGATGAGAGCCCACACGTGTGTAATCTTGCTGCTTTCTAAGCCAAACCCATTTTCATTTGTAGTTGGTAATCTAATGATGGAACCCAATCACAAGGTTCCCTATTTTCAAATATCATAAAAGAGACCACACCATAATTCTGACATTTTCCTTGCACTCACTCAAGAAGAATACACAATTCTATGCCCTTCTTGTATAATCCACAAAATACAATATAAAAAAGAGGGGTCCACTTTATCACTACCAGCCAAACACAGAGGATGCATGTTTGAAGAGGCGCACACTCTGGAAAATGGCACACAAAGCAAAAACAGAAAAATAAAAAAAAGGTGAACTGTTGTGCTGCTGGTGGGGCGGCTTCATTAGCCAGCAGCTGAAATGGCCGGCCCAGAGGAACTATCAGCAAGCTTCTCGTGTTCCTTGTTCAACATCTACACAAAGGCATTACATAAGGTCACATACTATGAAGTTAAAAACACAAAACATAGCTTGGGAGGGAGGAAGTACTTGTAATAATCTTTGCATCAATAGTATTTATAATCATACTATCTTTCTAAACTATCTACTAATATAATTATTTGAAACTTTATATATTACAATAGTATCTTTGCATCAATAGTATTTATAATCATAGATGGTGAGTACCCGCTCGCTGAAGCTTTCGCCGCCCCCCCTCGAGCTGTCTTCGCCCTTCCCCGCCTGCTCGCACCCCCCCTCCCCGCCTTCGAGCCTTCGCCTCTCCCCGCCTCCTCGCACCCCCCCCTCTGCGCCCCTGTGCTCTTCGCGCGCCCCACCCCCCCTTTCGCGCCCATCGCCCCTGCCCGCCTGCCCCCATCTCCTTCATGCCCCCCCGCTCCCCCCTTCCTCCGCGTCCCGCCCCCGCCCCCCCCTTTCGCGCTTTTCCCGCCCCCTTTTGCTCCCCGCTGCCCGTTTCCCGCCTCTGTCTTCCGCCCCTCCCCCTCTGTCTTCCGTCCCGCTCCGCTTTTTCGTGCAGCTTGGTTCTTGCAGGACCCTCCGTCTTCGCTGCGCCCTCGACTCAGCTTCAGACTCTGATGGAGGTTCCTCCCGCCCCACCTCAGAGGGACTCTTCCGCAACCCCCTCGCCCGCCCCTGAGGATACCCCCATCAGGCTTTCTCCTTCGCCAGAAGAGGAAGCGAGCCTCGCCTCAGAGGTGGAACGCCTCCAGGCACATTCCATCATTTGCCATATAGTTGGCACTCGCCCCAGCAGAGGGGAGATCCGGGATCTTCTCCAAGCCCGCCTTCTTGCAAATGTGGGCAAGATCTTGGACGTTCAGTTACTGGGCCGCGGACACTACCAGATTGAGTTCGAGACAGCCCAGGGCGTGGCCCAGGTCCTAGCCATGAGTCCCCTTGACATCAGGGGTGCTCAGGCCTTCTTCAGACATTGGCAGCATGGTTTCGACCCAGCAGCGGCCGAGCAGGGAGAGTGCCTATTCCATGTCACAGTTTGCTTTCCTGGACTTCGACGCGAGTACCTTCCGCTCCTTTCTAGGAAAGGTTCATTGGTGGGCTCGGTGCTTGAGACTGGCCCCACAGCAGCTTCAATGGTGGCTAGAGCAGCTGGCCTTCCTTCGGTTAGAGTTTTGGTTCCTGACATCTCCTCCCTTTCGAAGGTCATTGAGTTACCTAGGATAGGGGGGGATGGATTGATCAGAGAGTGGAGTTTTCGGGGCTCCCGAACTAGTGTTTTATATGCACGTAGGTCGGCCACCTGGCCAAGGCCTGCCCTCGCAGGAGACCCCGACATTCACCGCAGCAGCAGACCTCCGATGGCTCGCCCACAGATGCGTCTCGGCAAGCAGCCTTCGGAACACCTGCTCAGCCCACAGAGACCTCTGATTGGCAACCTCGACAAGGGCGCCGTAGAGGGAGACAACCACAGCAGCATGCCCAGAGACCAACGCAACAGCAGACAACCTCAACATCATTGGGTTCCAGTGAGGAACAGCTTTGCTCCCCTCCAGGAGGAGACCCCAGCGCAGACTAAGGATCAGGAGATGCCAGCACCCCCCCTTCTCCTCCACCCGCCCCCCCCTCCCGCCTCGCTTCCACCCTCGCCTCCTCCCGTTCCTGCTCTCGCATTTTCAGCGTCTCCTTTCCCACCCCCCTCTCCCCCCCCTCCTCCCCCTCCGCTCGCCTCAGCTCCCCGGGAGGCACTGGCAGTACCCTGGCGCTCACCTGCAGTCCGGCGGGCACTGAGCACCGACCTTGCTCGTGCACCGCATAAGAGACCTACCACGCCGATTCGTGCTTCACGGATATCCTCCATCCGCATTCGGCTGAGTAGTCTCGACACTAGACAGCGCTCGGAGGCTTTCGACTACTCCTTTACACGCCTTTTTGGAGCGGAGGGCCCCCATGAGCCAACACCCATCAAAGGTGATACCTCCCGCCCGAGGGGAGGAGGCACTTGATTCAGCGGTGGCCTTCTCCTTTCCTCTTTGCAGCACTAGCGACCGGGAGTGGACTCTGGATCTCGCTCTTAGTATTTTGAGGACACAAGCAGTTGAGTTTTCTCACCATGTGAGCGATTTGGAGATGACAGACGTGATAGGGGAGTTGGCACATTTCTTTGATACCGGGAGTGCGGATGCCTCTGGGAATCGACACTTGGTGGTTCGCATAGTGGCAGACCTAGCGCAAGACCCTGGCTATGTATGCATACATGAGGTTTCTCTCTCCGAGCGGGAGGCAATCGCTATGGGACATAGCCACTGGCGCCTGGTCCGAGACTCTTGCAGCACACCGGGTGGGCAGATTCGTAGCCGCTTGGATGGGGATTACTCTCCATCCAAGCCGCTTGCGAAGGCCCGTCGTATGGCTGAGAGCCTCCACCTCAGCACGTCATCCATGAGGATCATCTCATGGAATGTACAGGGCCTTGGCGGTGCACACTATGTACGTTATCGTGGTTGTTTGAGGCAGGAGCTTCAGAGATGCCTAGTTGGGGGCAATATTGATATTCTGATGATGCAGGAGCACCATTTCAGTGAAAGCAGAATTCGGAGATATGGTTCGGTGATGCTTGGTAGATGGGACACATTTTGGTCTGCTGGTTTTGGCCCCTTGGGTGGGCAGGGAGGAGTATGTATTTTCATTGCGGATGTATGGCGGCAGGCCATTGTGGACCGCGGGGTCATTGTGCCTGGTAGAGCGCAGTATGTTATTCTGAGGATGCACAATGAGCACTTTGGTGTGCTCAATGTCTATGCGCCCAATCATGCTAGTGCCAGAGCAAAGTTCTGGACCCTTGTTACAGATGCATTGCCCGAGGCCGCACATTGGTGTGTCGGGGGAGACTTCAACATGCTTGAGGACCCGGCCGATAGGGTGGGAGGCGGTCATGTTACAGTGCACGGCACGGAGCTTGCAGCTTGTATGACACTGCGGATCACTGATGCATGGCAGCATGAGGCTCTCTCCCGTTCTCAAGACAATCTTAGTTTTTCTCGATCGAATCGCCGACAGGGAGGGACTAATCTATCACGGATTGATCGCTTCTATCTGGGCGACAGGTTCGGGGTGCGTGGTGGCTCCGTTGGCATTCTCGCTGGCACCTCTTTTTCAGACCATGCGCCAGTTATTTTGACACTAGAGGAGAGGACACGGGAGACTAGCTTGAGTTGAGGATCCCAGAGAGGATACTTACAGACCCCAGTCTTTCTGAGGACATTGAGAGGATATGGCATGATAGCCAGAGCTCTGACCTGGATGCAGCAGGCCAGTGTGTTCAGGGACTCATCGAGCTCAGCTCTTTTTTGCACGCTATAGCCTTGACATGGCTGGGAGAGACACGAGAGCGGGAGCGTCGCTTGAGACGTAGCCTTGCTTTGCTCTAGCGTCTTCAGGAGTAGCAGCCTACATGTGAGTGGGTGGCGTCCCAGCTGAGCCAGGCACGCCAGGAGGTTAGAGAAGTAGAGGAGCAGAGACACGAGTTCTACTATCATCGCCAGGCCTCTCAGTGGACGCAGCTTGGTGATAGAGTGACTGGGGAGTTTTTTGAGATCACCAGACCCCGCCATGCTTGAGCAGGAGTACGCCAGCTCAGGAGGCAAGACGGATCGTTAGCCACTGAGCCCGGGAGATTAGAGCTATTGCCACTGAGTTCTATAGACACCTGCTTTCAGCAGAGCTGCCACACGGAGGCACGTGATGCTTGCAGATAGACTGTGTGGGCCCATGTGCAGAGGAGGGTCACAGATCGTATGCGCACAGTGTTGGGTGAGCCCCTTTCAGAGGATGAGCTTGTTGAGGCTTTGAGGGTCCTTCCGCGTCATAGTTGCCCTGGGGAGGACGGATTGACGCCTGCCTTTTTTATGCGCTATTGGGACCTTTTGGGGCCAAGCCTCCGTAGGGGTTTTCAGTATGTTTTGGACACTGGGGTGATGCCACAGAGTTTTTCAGAGGGCTTGATCTTTCTTATCCCCAAGGGGGAGGGAGTGTCAGATGATATTCGACATTGGAGGCCTATTACGATCCTCAATACTATCTACAAGGTCCTAGCAAAGGCCTTGAGTTTGAGGATCCAGCCCTTCCTTGGGGATTTGATTCATGCTACACAGACAGGATTCGTCAAGGAGCGCAGTATCCTTGACAACATTTTCCCCTTTTGGGAGGCGACGGCCCGAGCTAGATTTCTCGGTGAGGACTTGGTCGTTATGCTTCTCGACTTTGAGAAGGCATACGATAGAGTCGATTGGGGTTTTTTAGAGGGCACTATGCTTCACTTGGGTTTTGAGCCAGATTGGATTCAAGGAGTGGCGGCTCTATGTTCCACAGCTCGTAGCCAGGTGTTGATGGCAAGAGGACGAGGGCCAAGTTTTGAGTTGACCAGATCAGTCCGTCAGGGATGCCCTCTCGCCCCGTTCCTTTTTCTTTTCTTTGCAGAGGCTATGAGCATGTATCTGACAGCAGAGGAGGTTGGTTTGAGAGGACTCCTCCAGTCCGAGGAGAGGACGTGCTCGATTCTGAGTTTGCTGATGACACGGGATTGTTTCTGCATGGCCAGGAGGCCAATCTACAGAGGGCAGAGCAATCGCTACAGGTTTTTAGTGTGGCTTCGAGAGCATTGATCAATTGGCGCAAGACAGTGGCTTTTTGGATCAGTAGCGCTCCCGCTCCGGCATGGAGCCCAGACCCGGGTTTTAGATGGATTCCTTCTCGCACAGCAGTGCGGTATCTGGGATGCCAGATTGGACTTGATTTGTCAACAGACCGCCTCGCTTCTTCTGAGCATTCGGAAGAAGCTTTTATATTGGAGTACAGCTCGGCTATCCTTGGCTAGGAGGGTGGTGGTGACAAATCAGGTGCTTTTAGCGACTATGTGGTATATCACGTCTTGCTGGGTTTTCTCGAGCTCTTGCATCAGCCACGTACAAAGGCTGATCAAGAACTTTCTTTGGTCTGGGCGGGATGGTCAGCCAGCCCGGGCTAAGGTTGCTTGGGCAGTTATTACTCTTCCGTTGGCCCAGGGAGGCTTGAGCATTATAGATCCAGCTGATCAGAGTAGAGCCTTGTTGGGGAAGCTTATTGTTCGGGGGCTGCTTCCAGGCGATGAGCCTTGGAAGGAGCTTCTTTTTTAGCGGCTGCAGGCTAGAGCTCCCCCAGCATCACAGGAGTTCCTGCAGGATTTTTGGACCAGGCTCTGGGCTAGCAGACAGGCACGCAGGATATCGGCTTTCTAGTGACTGGTTGCCCACAGGGGCTCTGCAGTTGGCACCTGGCTTGTCTACAGTGGCCTTCCGCCGGCCTGCGTCCGATGCAGCCACCCATTGGAGACACAGAGACATTGCCTATGGGACTGTCCACAGGCGCAGCAAATTTGGCTAAGGATGCTACGTATTTTGGCCCCCCTCTCTCCAGAGGGCATGTATACGTGGGAAGCCGCTGCTTGGTCGACTTCGTCAGGACCAGCTCTGGGATATGAGACAGAGCAGGACAGCCAGGCCATCAGATTCATTGGGGGCCAGCCTCGCCTTGTTCCTTCACCGGATTTCTCGACAGCCGGCTGGACACAGGAGAGGGATATACGATGGAAGCTCCTCAGCCACCTCACCATATGGTTCACTTGGAGAGCCCGTTGTTTCAGGGCCTTTGAGGGGAGACTAGAGCCACCAACAGAGACTGTTCGGGCTATCTGGCAAGAGTTGATTCACACCCTGCGAGGACAGTATGACCGCATCCGGGGCGACTCGGATCGAGCGATCTTGCGGCGCCAGGCCTTCTACACCACTTGGCGCAGCGGCCCTTTCTATACTCTACACGATGGGAGCTCCTCAGCAACCTCACCATATGGTTCACTTGGAGAGCCCGTTGTTTCAAGGCCTTTGAGGGGAGACTAGAGCCACCAACAGAGACTGTTCGGGCTATCTGGCAAGAGTTGATTCACACCCTGCGAGGACAGTATGACCGCATCCGGGGCGACTCGGATCGAGCGATCTTGCGGCGCCAGGCCTTCTACACCACTTGGCGCAGCGGCCCTTTCTATACTCTAAACGCGGGTACCCCCCGCTGGCACTACACGCCACTTGTTTGGATTTTCCTCCCTCCTATTGTATGATATAGCCTCTCAGCTATTTGTACTTTTATAGCTATTTGTACTTTTATTTGTACTTTTCTGCACCTAGGGAGAGTCTCCCTAGCTGCCTTGATTGGATCTCTGCTCTGCCTTCTTATGAGCAGGAGAGGGGTTTTGTAGCCCAGTGGGTTTTTTATAACTAATGAAAGGATCTTTTCTCGGGAAAAAAAAGTATTTATAATCATACTATCTAGTATCTCTCTAAACTATCTACTAATGCAATTATTTGAAACTTTATATATTTAGATAATTCTATTTTAATTTGATATAATATACATTTTTATGACTCCTCACTACAAAATTCCCATCGATATATTATGTATATTTAGTGTAAATTAGCATATTATATTACTATCACATATTATTTTAAGAATGAAATAAAATACAAATTAAGACATCAATATAATAATGTGATATATAAAAAGCATATACTTCTGTTTAATGAAGAAAAAATAGAACAGTATGATTACACATGTAAAGACATAAAATACAGGTTTATTATCTTTGGGTAAAATCCACCCCCCGTGCGGTGCCTGGCCCACAAACCAAACAGTCTAAGCATAGCATTGATTGAAAACATACCTTGTTGTTGATGAGATTGTGCAAGGCTATCACGCTTCGTATAAGTGATGCAAGGTAAATGACTAGCATCATGTCATTCGTTTTCACTGTGCACCCCATACAGCATATTAAACATTTCGACTGAATGGAGGCGGCATCACAACACAAATAAGGCAATCAAAGAGTCACCCACTTACCTGCAAAGGACTTTACAAGCTCATTAACGTTCAAATTTGGGAGTAGATTGAAGACATCCTGCATGGGAAGGAAGAGAGCTCGTTAAAACCAGCTATGGTTGCCAAACCAAAAAGTTAGAAAGCTACGGCCATGTACCTGTAGGTGGTAAAGGATTTCATGGTTTAGGGGCAATTTTCCATCTATTACATAGTCCAAGTATGAATGGATTTCCTTCAACCGTGATTCAAGACCCTTCAATGCTGTCAGTTTTCCGCTGACCTGTAAAATCAGTGATTTTATCAAAACCATGAAAAAAGAGGTATTTAACCATATTATCGAAAAATAGCATGAAGAAAAAATCCTAAAAGAAAATATCATTTTTTCCTCTCTAAACAAAGCAGATAAATCCTAAATTTTTTTAAATAAAATCCCCAATAGATAAACAAATATATAACTGAAAATGCGAAGTACTTAAAGCCCCCCAAAAAAAAACACACCTCTGTTGCAAGAGTACTTATGGTTGTATCCTTCACATCCCTCAATAGATGTTCGACTCCTGAAAGGATTGAAACAAAGCTTCCTTAAGAAACTCGTATGTGATACAGAGCACAAAGCTTCAAAAGTGATTGTTAAAACCAACACGAACCAATTTCCTCCGCTTCATATGCTCCGATTTCAGAAGGTACATGCACAAAGACTTTCTGGCTTTTCTGTGTAGCATCCTGCATTAAAAAACTTCTTTCAAAGACAGCAAATCCCCTCTATTTTACAAAGACAATGTAGCAAGTGGTAGCGCAGATCTCAGAGTTACTTAACAATTAACAAGAATAAACACAATTAACCATCATGATAAAAGTAAGCACCAGTAAAATAGTGACACCACGCTAGGGGTCAAAGACGGGCCAACCCCCACCCCCAACCCTTTTGTATTTGTATTAACAAAAGGAGTCATGATTTGTACAAGATCAAGGGTGATCCAATATAATCAGTACTGCTGCCCAACTGGAGTAGTACAAGTCGTCGTTGAATCTTTTGCTCCACAGCTTTGATCTTCGATCCTTCTCCTTCCCTTTTGCACATGTGGGAATCTCTAACCTCTGCACCTCTTCCCTAACCCATAAGTTATCTTTGGGAAAGCTCTGGCCCCTCTTCCCTGAATTGAGACTATTGGAGTACCCCACCGCAACCTCTCCTTTCAAGCCCAGAGGCCACACACAGCGAGCAAGAGGTGTCAGACATAAGTTATGCATCATAGTCAAGGGGGTCCACCAAGAGACTCAAAACCCACACACACTGGTTGTAGATCAAGGCGTAGAACCTTACATGAAATGATCAGCAGGAAACACTCTTAACTCTGCGAGAGTTCACCTATGATTAAAACATGAAACCCCGGATGTTTGGTTTCTCTGTTTGTAAAAGGATGGTCGGATGGGTTCACATGCCAAGATACAAAGGTGCCTATGACCACCCCTAATTCCAGATAAGAGGAGACATTACATGCATCACTGTTAAGCTGCGGCTACACAGGCAACATGAAGAGGACCTTGCGTGAATTATGTAATGAATCGTAAAACATTGTACCTTTACATCCAAGGGAAGGAGATGTTACACCCAAAGGCATCATATACTCACCGTCAAAGCAAGGACAAGAGACAATGGAGCTCTTGTATGTGGATACCAAGGAGCCACATGCAATTAGACTGTCTGAGAGGTAACCTTATTGTAGCTACAAGCATCTACTCACCAGTCAGCCCCTATAAAGGGCAGCACTTGACGTAGATAGGCCCTGATAGAAGACATTGCAGGTTTATGAACTATGTTTTGCAGAACAGATCAATTTTATGAAACGTTGATCATATCAGAAATTTGAATGCTCAATTTTGTTGTGTTGATAATATCATAAACTCAAAGGATGTTCTATCCTCCTCGCAAGGTAATTTCACCCCTCCCTCCTCCCAATGTGTGGGCTGTGCAGGCTGGTGTCTGCAATGCTAAATGCTAACTATTTTACCCCACCACACCCCCCCCCCCTTTTTTTGCACTCCTGTCCGCTTTTATAAGGACAATAAATCTGATTCTATTAATTGTATGGCATATATATAGGGCAGCCAGGTTGCCCAGCACTGGCCAACATTGATCCGCAGTTTGGGTATGTTTCGTTGCCCATAACTGGCTGGATGGCTGCCCAAAGCTGCTGCTCTTACCAGCTGGTCATGACTACAACCTTGTGTGTCTTTGGTCTGCTTCCTTGCTCCTATGAATCCCCAACCCACCCTCTTAAATGCTTCTTAATCACTGGCCCTTTACAAATCAACCCTCATAGCATAGCATAGTTGCATTCGGTACTCGCACTTAACCCCCTGTACATACGTTATGTGAAGTACTATATGTACTGTTCTGTACCTAGCACTTTAAAATTTATGATTTGTACATCAATCTATTCCTCGCTTGATGCTTCATCTTAATTAATCAACTTCATATGAGATTTAACATATACCCAAGAGCTTAGGTTCTATGAAATTGCCTCAATTCAGTGTGTATATAAGCATGTGCAAATGTATATAATAACTCATTGTACTTACTCTCAATCAGGAGTCTTCATAGCTGAGTACAGTACACAGCGTACTTAACATCCTAAATTCCTATGCAGCATGGGTTGAATTCTCTGCTGATTTCTAACCCTAGCTATGTACCATAGTATATAAGACATGCACTGGGTATTGATAGGGACTGAAGCATGTGATGACGCTTTTGTCAACCTCTCTGTACCTAGAAATGAAAAAATTTACTTCTGCTGCTACAATAGCCACATGCAGCACAAAAATGTATAGTGAACTCACCTCCTTGACTTCTTCGACTGCATAGTAAGCCTTTGTTGGTATTCCTAGCTCTTTGGGCTCCACATCAATAATTACAAGCACAGGATTCGGAACATAGCTGCCAACATAACAAACAACACAGTTAAACTACTAGTTTCTTTCATTGTCTCTTAGCTATTTTATACCACTTTTAAGGATGGAGATATCTTTAAGCTTCCAAATTGAGAAAGACTAGACGCAAATTATTTATTTTAGTACATACACCAGCAGGACCTAATAAAGCCATGACCAAACATCTTGCGCATCTCAAACCCTTGCATGGTGAAGAAGACACTTTTTGGAGTAAAAACCCAACAAATGCAAGACAGCTTTTGAAGTTGAGTTTAAGAAGGTTAGACACTCACTCTCTGAAAAGCTCGTGTATATTCAGATCATTCTCCCGCAACTTTGGCCCAGTACTATACCAGCCCACCACATGCTCCTTAGCTGCCATATATTTACACAGTTTTACAAAAGGTATGATCCAAATACAACACCAGCCAACCACAGTTAAATGAAATGGCACCCACCATTTATCCTTTTGAACATGTCAAACATTGCCTCATGGTAATTGTGGTCCAAAAACCAGATGCTAGGATCCTTGTCATCCTCCTCAAATGGAACTGTGGAGAACAAAAAAATAGCAGCAATATATTTGCCTGCTTCTCTCTCTCTCTCTCTCTCTCTCTCTCTCTCTCTCTCTCTCTCTCGCAGGCTGGACTGCTGTTCGCTGGTTCGCTGGTTCTCTCTCTCTCTCTCTCTCTCTCTCTCTCGCAGGCTGGTTCGCTGGTTCGCTGTTCGCTGTTCGTGCTGTTGCTTGTTTCTCGCCCACCCCTTCGCCCTTGCCCTCCCCTCTCGCCCACCCTTCCGCCATTCGCCCTCCTCGCCCTCGCCCTCGCCTTCGCCTACCCTCCTTGCACTCCCCTCTCGCCCAGCCCCTCCCTCACCCTTGCCTACTCTCCGCCCCTCCCCTCCCACCCACCCGCCCGCCCGCCAAGCACTCCTGCCTCGCCTGCCTGCCTGCGCTCTCTTGCACTGCCTGCCCTTTGCCCCCCCCCCCCCCCCCCCCCCCCCCCCCCTGCTGCCTACCTGCGCCCCCCCCTCACGTTGCCTGCCCTTCGCTCTCTCTCTGCCCTCCCCCCGTCTCTCTCTCCTGTGCATCTCTCCCTCCCCTCCCCTCCCTCCCACCTGTGTGCCCTCTTGCCCGCCTGCACCCTGCCCTTTGTCCCCTCCATCTCTCTCTCTCTCTCTCCTGTGAAGGTCAGCACCATGTTGAGACCAACCCTGGTCTGCTGAAGTAACAGTCACAGCCCACAAGGATTAACGACAAAAGAAACGTCATGGGGGCACGTATGGAAAAGCTTGAAAAGATACTGAAGGATTTGAAGAAAACCATGGGCAGCAACCTCAACACTGCCCAGAAGAGCCTCCTCGATCGCATTGCTAAGCTGGAGACCAAGGCAGAAACATGGAAGAAAGAAAAGGAAACAGTGCAGGAGGAGATTGCCCAACTTAAAGGCGAAGTAGCTTCACTGCGTGAACGCCCAGAAGAAGGGGAAATCCAGGCAGACAAAGAAGCCATGAAGGAGGAGCTCACCCAGACGATTACCAAAACCCTAGAGGGCAAGATGGAAGCAGTAAGAGAAGGATGGGTGGAAGTGGTCAAAAAAAAACATTAAGAAAGAAGTACAAGAGGACACGCACATGGTCCAACCCACACTAGATGAAGAGAAGATGAGGAGAATCCGTCGCCTGAACATACACGTGACAGGTATTCCAGAGACAGAGGGGTGCACCCCTGAGGCGGACGGCCGAAACTTATGCATAAAATTAGGCCATGCGGAGGATGCACCACTTCCATTCTCCAAGATATGGAGGACAGCACCACCCAAGGACCCCACCCAAAGTAAAGCCCTAGTGCTACAGTTCGCAGACGAAGTGAGCAGGCAAACCTTCATAAGACAGAGAGTTATTCTGAGAAACCTACCAGGGGACCCCATCTACTTTGATGATGACCTAACTTGGATGCAGAGACAACATAGGAAATCATGCATGCCACAAATTAAAGCAGCACGTGCTGAAGGGAAAAAGGCACATTACAGAGACGGCCATGTATACATAGAGGGCAAGATGGTGGCATAGCGCCATATGGCCTATGGGACACAGGAAATTATCAAGAAGCACAAGGAGATATATGCAGCAGTTTGGAAATGCAATGGGGCTCTATGGACACATCCAGGCAGACTAGAGGAGGTTATTGAGAACCGGGAAATCATGTTTCTGACAGAGACCCATGAAAGCCCAGAGAGAGGCCTACCACGAGTAGCAGGGTACCAATGGGAATCAGTGTATAGACAAGGGATGCGACAGGGCACTTCCAGAGGCTCACGTGGGATCCCTGTACTATTCCGATGAGCACTACACCAGCGTATCAGGGTGGTGTCGAGAGACCCAGAGGCACGCTACATGCGGATTAGCCTACAGCTCTCAGAGGTGAGAACAGTTAACTTGGCAATATGCTACTTCCCACCGAAGGGGTCGAGATTCAACACAGGTCACATGGAGGACCAGATTGGAGGAGGAGAGGAGAGAGGGGCCCTTCCTAGTGAGTCTCCATACGCCACTCTTTCCGCAGATATCCTACACTATTCGGCCATGGGGGAGGTTCTCTTGATGGGGGACTTCAATGCACGCACACAGAATCGACAGTGTGAATCATTCGACTTCACAGATCCCCTCATCCTACAGGCACTAAACGATGTAGATGCAGGGACCACGAGGATGTCAGAGGACAGTGGGCCAGACAGTACAGGTTATGGGCAACACCTTCTGGACCTGGGAGCTAGACACCATCTCGTTATTTATAACGGGATGTCACAATGGCCAGAATCAGGAAGACTCACATGTTTCCCATCATCAGGAGGCAGCAGCACTGTGGACTACATATTGGGCTCGCGGGAGAGCACAGACCTAATAGACTCTTTCACTATCCCTACATGCCCCATTGGTGTGGACCATACTTATTTGGCTTTTTCTTTTAGGAGCTCTCTTGATCTGCCACCCCCGACCACTCAGGCATCTCGTACCATCTTCCACTTTACCCGGGAGCTTGCAGACGTTTATGATTCAAAAGTACATGATGGCCTCTTTGGTATGGACCCTACAGCACCCATCGATGTACTGACAGCCCAGCTTTCACACTTACTGCACACAGCAGCTAGCCACAGCTTTCCACACCATCTCCAGACAGGGAAGCCACCTAGATCCGGGGACATGCCCCAAAATAGATGGTATGATAATGGGTGCAGAGAGCTTCATCGACATCTCCGAGCCCAGATAGCGAAAGGGGAAATAACACAGCAGCAGGCCAATAGACAGATGCGGTCTCTTACACGCCGTAAGCGACGCACATATGAGGAGGCTCAATACTGGGACATCTACCACATGCTCATGAGCAAAGATGCAGCCACTGCTTGGCGACAACTCAGAGAGCCACGCCCCCCCACCCCGATTACTGATCCTCAACGCTAGCAGAGTTATGCAGAAGGGCTTTATGATGTTCCGCACCAGCCACTCATCCCTCGCCCCACCGAGATTCCACCGACCTCATCGGTTTTCTTTACTACCGATATGGTATCTCGAGCTATACATAGATTCCAACATGGGAGAGCTGAGGATCACACCGGCTTACAGGGTGAGCATTTCATTTATGCAACTGACACACTCTCCTTTTATTGCTTACCTCTTTAACATGGCTCTGGTAGAAGGTTTCCCAGCTGAGTGGATGATGCACACTATTGTACCGATCCACAAAGCTGGGGACATGTTGGACCCCGGTAATTACAGGACTATCATGATTGGTCATACCTTGGCCAAACTCTATGGGGCTATCCTAGAGGCAGAATTGAGCACACGCGCTGAGAGGGAGGGGCTTCGTGCCCCTGGTCAGGCAGGTTTTCGGTGAGCCTTCTCTACTATTGATCACATTGTCACCCTGAGATGCCTGATTGACCAAACTCGGGAACGGAGACAGAGACTCTATTGCTGTTTTGTGGACTTCCGCAAAGCCTTCGACACGTCCCGAGAGAGCGCCTCTTCCACCGCTTACAGACACTGGGCATACCCCCCGACATGATGTGGGGGATTTACAGATTATATGAGCAAGTGTTTGGACGAGTTAGATGCCCAGGGGGACTATCAGATATGATTGCCAGCACCATTGGTGTGAAGCAGGGCTGCCCTCTCTCCCCGACACTCTTTGGCTTATACATCGACGAGGTAGTAGACTACATCATACGCGGAGGAGGCTCTGGGATTGACATCTCAGGTACGACTGTACACATTCTATTATATGCTGATGATATCATTCTTGTGTCGGATACTCGGACAGGGCTACAAAGGCATCTACAGGCTCTGGATACTTTCTGTGTGGAGCGAGGACTCACAGTGAACCTTGGGAAAACCAAGGTTATAGTCTTTCATACATCAGCAGCAGTCAGATGCCAGACTATCCTTACACTAGCCCGGGGACAAGTAGAGGTGGTGGGCTCATATGTATACCTTGGGGTCACATTTACCAGCTCATCAGGGAGATTCTCTATGGCACAGGCAACCAGAGACAAAGTGACACACTACCAGACACCACGGCTACACCACAGAGAGATCGCGGCCATCCGGTCTCGACACCAGCAGGAGGTCGAGGAGCAGTTGGCACATTTTCGCTCTGATCCAGGACACATGTTCCAGACATTTACGGCATCCTCAGATCGGATGTATGACATATTGTACCCAGACTATGGGACTGGATGGAGTTAGGAGTAGATAACATATCATACTTGTATCACCCCTTCAGCATATAGAGATGCATTAGTAGCCCTAGTACTCCATCCACACCCTCTCGTTTGTACACCACCATTGAGTCCCCTATGGTCTTGTTGTCATACTTGTACATTTTATTCTCACTCCACATTTTCCTCTTGATGACTGGAGGAACATCATTGTACTACTTGTTTGTCTCATAGGCCAATTTTGGCCTTTTGCAGACGTTAATATATCTTTCTTTCTTTCTTTCTTTCTTTCTTTCTCTTGTGCTGCGCGCTGGTGTCCATGGCGCTCCGCCTTCCATCTTCCCAGCCGCCCTTGCTCAGGCCCCCAAGGTAGCAACTAGGGGAAATAACACAATGAACCTACAGGAGCTGGAGGCATACATCAAGACAGTGGAGGACAACACCAAGAAATTACTGGGTGAACAAAAGAAGGTGCTAGACAGGGTCCTGAACCAACATGAAAAACAGTTGGAAGGCCTCCGCAAGGAGATACAAGGAAAGAACAACAGGATTGAAGAACTGACAGCCCAAGTGAACCACCAGGAAGAGGTGATTCAGATGTTGAAAGAGACCCAGCTGCAACAAACAGGAATGCCAGAAGCTGCCCCAATGATAGGGGAACTCCAGGCAGAAATGGAAGCCCTAAAGGCTACGGTCAAGGACCACACAGTGGAGGAAGGGGAACTGAATATTCAGGAGGGTTTAAGGACTGACTTGGAGCAGTTGAAAGCTGCGAGTCATAAGCTGCGGGAAGAACTGCAGACCACAAAGAAAGATTGGGTGGAGGTGGTGAAGAAGCACAAACCCCCGCAGAGCATCATACATGAGACTCTCGAGGAGAAACGCAGGAAGGATAGGGCCCTCCATGTGCGAGTACGAGGGCTTCCCCAAAGGAGGATGCCATGACACTTTGCCAGATGCTAGGAGTGAACAGGATCGCCCCCCCCCTTTGCAGACACATGAAAGGCAGGAAAGGATATGACACGAGAGCGACCCCTCATCATTAGATTCCCTGATACCACCAGCAGACAGGCCTTCTTAGACAGGCGGGCTGCCCTCAAGGGCACACAGGTGTACATGGGAGATGATCTCACTCCAGCACAGGTGGCACACCGGCATGAGGCGATGGTGACTGTTCATGAGGCCCGCAGAGCAGGCAAGTGGGCTATCTACAGGGATGGTAGAGTCATTATCACTGAGCGCCGTCACAAATAGGCACGCAGGGTCTATGAGACCAAACACCTGGGTTGGCAGTATGGAACTGCAATTGCATGCTATGGTCGAATCCAGGAGGCTTGAGCGAGATTCTCACAGGCAGGGATGTCATTTTTTTTTTACAAAGATTCATCAGAGCCCTGAGAGGAGCTTACCATACATAGCCGCGTATGAGTGGGAGTCAGCTTTTCGAGGCGAGACCTGCACATCAGGAGGAGTACGTGGCTCTGGGGGGGGGGGGGGTAGCTGTCCTTTTTAGATCCCATCTCCAACAGATTCTCAGCATCGTCCGGAAGGACGAGGATGCACTTTGGGTGCGGCTACAGCTCAGCAATAACAGAGTCATCCACATTGCTATGTGTTATTTTGCACCACGCCACTCCCCTTACGCCGCACAGCATGGCCAGTCACCGTACTTAACATTATATGAGGATATCATGGAGTTCTCACAGCTGGGGGGACGTCCTCCTACTCGGGGATTTCAACGCCAGGATAGGAAGTCAGCAGGTCCCACTACTCGATCCTATCAGACTACAGGCGTTGGACATCACTGACACAGGGCTGCAGCGATCATCACAGGACCGTGAGGAGGTCACAGTGTCCGGGAGATATTTCTTAGAGCTGGGAGCTGCACATGGTCTCGTTATCTATAGTGGGATGTCCCGATGGCCCTCCTCTGGTGCCCTCACCTCCTTCCCTCGCTCAGGAGGTCCTAGCACTGTGGACTACCTTATGGGATCTTCGGCTTTGGCACACCTTATCCCCGACTTCTCCATTCCACCACCCCCTTTTGAAGCTGACCATGCCTACCTCTCTTTCACTCTTACCTGCACACCACCCGTCCCTCCACCACCTCCCCCCATCTCACATTACACTCAGGTCCTCTTTGATCACGAGCTTGACCTTGTTTACTCCAACCACATCTACCGCCAACTCCAATATGTGGAACCTACTGTCCCCCTATCCACCCTCACAACACAACTCACCACCATACTCCACACATCCGCCACAACTTCTTTCATATGCACGCGGAAGTCTACCGCCAAGCCACCTCCGGTTCCATGCCCCATAACTGTTGGTATGATGACCAATGTCGGGCCACACGCTCCCGTCTTAAGCATGAGGTACGGATTGGGCAAATCACGAAGTGCCAAGCGCAACGGATTTCTCAACGGCTCATCCGACGCAAGAAACGGGTGCTCGGAAAGAGGATGAGTTATACCGACTTTTCTTAGGGCCGAACTGCAAAGAGGCATGGAGGAAACTCCGAGAACATCACCCTCCCACACCTATCTCCTGCCCAGACACATGGCACTCCTATGCACGCTCCCTCTATCATATCCCCCATCAGCCACCCCTACCCCCACCACCAGACCCCTGCCCCACCACCTCCACCTTCTTCACAAAGCACATGGTCCTCAAGGCCATTCGTAGACTACGCAATGGGCAAGCCCAAGATCATGAGGGACTCACTGCTGAGTACATCTTGCATGCCCATGATACCCTAGCGCCCCTACTAGCTTACATGTTCAATAGAGCCCTTTGTGAAGGATCTCCACCCTCTTGGTCTACCAACACCATCACCCCCATCCTCAAAGCCGGAGATCCACTTGATCCTAATAACTACAAGACGATCATGATCGGCCACACATTGGCCAAGCTCTATGGATCAGTGCTAGAGGCGGAGCTCAGTTCATTTGTAGAGAGCCAGGGATGCAGAGCCTCAGGACAGGCTGGCTTTCGGAGGAGCTACTCTACCCTTGACCACATCTTCACCCTCCGTGCCATCATCGAGGAGGGTAGAGCACGACACCAGAGGATTTACTGGTGCTTTGGGAATTTCCGCAAAGCTTTTGATACTGTACCTTGGGCCTGCCTCTTACACCGTCTACAAGAGATCGGAGTCCCATCTGACATGGTTTGGAGCATCATCGCCCTCTATGAGTCCGCCACCGGACGAGTGAGATCCCCAAGAGGTACATCACAGGAGATTTCCAGCACCATTGGGATGAAACAGGGCTGCCCTCTATCACCCACTCTTTTCCGCCTCTACATTGACGAGATCTCGAGCTTCATTGATGGATTAGACGGGGCTGGTCCCACACTGGCATGCATATTGATCCCCATACTACTTTATGAAGATGACATCGTCCTCCTCTCAGACTCAGCCAAAGGGCTTCAGAGACAGTTGGATGCCTTACATGACTTTTGCACTCAGCGGGACCCCTCTGTTAACCTTGGTAAAACCAAGGTAATGGTCTTCAATACCTACCGCCCCGTCACATCCAGATTGAGCTTCACATATAGAGGGGATCCTGTGGAGATTGTCTCATCCTATGTCTACCTTGGTGTCACTTTCAATGGCCCACGCTTTACCATGCTTCCCGCACCACATGCCACTATGACGCAGGGATATGCAGCCTTGAGCTTACTTGAGCGGCAGTGCTTCCACGCACATTTCCAAGAGCCCAAGACGAAGGACTGGCTTTTTGACACCCTCGTCAGACCAACCATGATGTATGGAGCAGCTTTCTGGGGACCAGATTTATCCGATGAGGATTGGCAACGAGTTGAGGCCCCAAGTGATGATGTTCTCCCATATGATCCGCAGCAAACCATCAGTCCCACACCAAAAGTCATGTAGGCTGTAACGCCTGTGACCGACCGCAGACCCGATGGCCAGACGGGGCTTTAGCGTCAACGCCTCGGCCGGAGCGCCGAGGACGTGGCCATCCAGGGTTCAATGGGAGAGGACGCCCATGCGGAGTCATGGGCGGCCAGGCTAGTGTGGACGGCAAGCCACACACTATATAGCCTAGGGGATGAGGCGCAATCCTCATTCTTCCTCTGCGGCTGGGTGGTGAGCCAGAGGCCGTCCCCTCCTGTGGTAGCACCCGTAGCGGCGCTACGGAGATCTAACATTGGTAGCATCGAGATCGCGAGTGGCGTGCAAAGCGGGCCCAAACCGTTTAATGATTGGCTCTCAATCAAAATTGGGGGGATAACCTTATCCCCATAGTCACAAGGGACGGGGGACGGTGACGGGGGACGGGGACGGGGACGGGACAGGGGACGGCCATAAGTAGGGAACGGGGACGGGGGAGGGAACGGCACTCAAAAAATACTTTTTTTTTAAATTTTTCTACTCTGCACTTATTCTACTTTGGAAGTACATCAAAATGAGCACAAATTTACACTAAAATGGTAAGATTTTGAGTCATATTAATAATTAAGTAGAAACAAAATGAGTCATGACTCAAGAGTCGGGACTCGGGAGTCAGGACTCGGGAGTCAGGACTAAGCCTTAAGGAGGCAAAATACAAGGACGGACTCAAATGAGTCAATGACAAAAAAGTGTTGAAGACTAGAGGCTAGAGGCTAGAGCTAAGTAGTAAGGCCCTTGAATCATTATCCATGAATGATCATCCACGTGAAGTGCTCGCCTCATGGTCATGGGTAGCTTGTGCGGCTGCCAAAGAAGCATCAAGCTCATCCTCAGTCTCATCCTCATTGGCATGCTGCTCCTGCACCTCATCCTCCCGTTGCTCTTCTTGTTGACTTATCTCCCACTCGGTGAAGGAATCTGCTCTCTTGGTCACGCTCTTGCAAAGCATTTGCAAGTTCGCGCTGACGAAGACAAGGTCATTGGCACGCTCTACCCCGAGTCGGTTCCTCTTCCTAGAGGCAATGCGGCTGTAGGTACTCCAAAGTTGCTCCAAGCAAGAGGAGCTGACGGCCTGGCTAAGTATGCGGATGGCAAGCTGCTGCAGCTCCGGTCCATCTGAACCAAAGTCCTCCCACCATAGAGCAGCACCAACTTTGGAGCGGTCAACCTGTGCATCATGACAGCCATAGGAGCCATGAAATGATGACCTGTACATCGAAAGCTGGTCCCTGATCTTGTGCCTAACCGATGCATCAGGCACAAGACGATCCAAGATGATCCTCCATCCAGCGCTCACCTCCCGGTCGCTCTCCTGCTTGTTGCCTTGGAATTCTGGGTCCACCACATAAGCTGCTGCATGCAATGGAGAGTAGTAGAAATTCCACCTTCCTAGACACAAGGCATGGATCTCCTCGTATCTGTCTTCGTCAGGCACGAAGTCTTTCAACTTCTCTATCATGCGATCCATGGCCTCGTAGACCTTGCCTATGCATGGCTGCATAGCGTCTACAATCCTCAACAGGTGAACTATGGGCCTCGCCATAGCATCTGTGGTCTTCACACGCTCCCACCAAGAGGCGTCATCCGCCCGTAGCCTACACTCTTGGCCAGTGTTTGTATGGGACTCTTGCATGGCGACAAACTCGTCGCTAAGGAAAAGCCCCCTCAAAGCACCACTACAATCCTTCTGTCACTATTTGGGCATTCTCTGCGCTTCAGGCCTATGGACGAGTTCTGTAGGATGGACTGGCATCTTATGGTTGGGGACTTATGTCTACACCGAGAGCCAGTAGGCTGGATATATGGGTTGGGATTGTGTATCTGCGCCCAAATCCAGAGTGTGGTACCACGGACTACAAGCTAAATGAATAGGGAGACTGTTCAATGCATCCTTGCATAACATGTTTGCAAGTTAAAAATCCTGTCTTTGCATGAACTATTTGATTGCATGCAAGATTTGTTTGTGTAGTTCACATGTAGGGGACGCCCTCTTGTGAACCGTGCGAGTGAAACTGTATTCTGACCTCGTTTGTGGGCTGTAGACAGGTGGTAAGTACACCACTTTACTCTTTTATGAGTTAAAGCAATGTATTCTTTGTTTTGCAGGTCCACACTTTAATAAGTGTGTCCGCCCAAGTTATAAGTGAGATTGGGCGTCCACACTTCATTAAAGCTCGGGCGGACAAACTATAAGTAAGAATAGACTAGAATTCCCTTCCGGTCGGCTAGGCGAGTGTCCAGGCACCCTTCCCACTAAATTTGTGTGGAAAAGGGATGGTTATGGACTGGGTGGCAGTATGAGGACCTGCCACCATGCTATTACTCATTTTGAAAATTACCTCTCTCTACACTCTCTCTCTAGAAATAGGCGCCCCCCTTCAAGAGAGCCTATTTTTGTTATTCTCTCTAACTTTTTGCTTGGTGAGAGTGCTGATTTTCATTCCCTCTTGCTCCCAGCTCCAATGGAAAGCTTGAAGATTCTTCCTTTCACAGTTAAGCCTCCAGTTGCTCACCTTTTCACTCTATCTCTCTCTTCTAAATGAATATGGAGTCTCCTAACCATTCTACCGCCCCCAAATTCTGCTGAAACCCTAATTTTCAGAAACCCTAATTCTGCAGAAACCCTAATTTCAGAAACCCTAATTTTGGAGGAAACCATACCAAGCTGTGCCCCTTACTCATAGGCATCTAAAGAGCCCAAAATGCCCAATTTTGGACTCATATAACCTGCTTAAAACCCTAAAAATCAGAAACCCTAATTTCAGCCGGAAGTGGGAAACGGTCACATTCAAGCTGTAGTTCGTCCGCACGGAGGTGGAGCTCGACATTGATCGTCCAATACTTGGTAAGAGCATTTTGCAAGCAATTTTCAATTTGAGATTCGAATGCTTTGTCAATATGGTCTCCTATGTCTCGGTCCTGGCACACACGTGTATGTGTATGGATGCCAGTGGAGCATAGCTGCGTTTGACAAGCTTCAAGGAATCAAGGAACGAAGCTACTCTCAAGTGAAGCTATGGATTCCATCGTCTACGACAAATTTGTTTGCAATGCTGTTTTCATGATCATGGATGCACTTGAACAGTTTGGCATGTGAATGCCCGTGAGGCTTGTAACAGTTTTCCTTGATAATAAAATCTATTACAAGGGGGGTCGGCCCTTTCCGGCCCTAGTGCAGTGTGCAAAAATAAAATTCAGCTTCTTACTCTATTGTGTTGCGCCATTTAAAATTGTTTAATTATGTTAACAGCTTAAGTGTTTGCCAAGATTGTGCTCAACCCCGACCGGGGGAATCTCATTGGTATCAGAGCCTAGGATCTTCCTCCTTTCTGTGTGGAAGACGGTCCTAATCTAGCTTACACTAGCTGTTAGCATTCTTAAGCATTATGGCGAGCCAAACAGGTACTTCACGGGATGTAAATCCAAGGAAGAGTACATATGTGAAGCCAAGAGGAGACAATGTGCATGATGATACTCAAATGCATGAACAATACACTGCTGAAAATGTTTTTCTTGGGTCACATGATGGTATTGCACATGCCGGACAGCCATCTTATGTTAGAAGGGAAGGAAATGCAACTCATGTATATATGGGACAGCCATCCCGAGGTAAGGAGAAGGCTATACAGAGTGATGCACATGATGCTATGCAGGCTGAAATTGCAGACCTCAAAAGGCAATTATGTATGATGCAAAAACAACTCAAGGATATGCATGAAGACTCACAGTCAAGGCATGTATCTCGTGTGTCAAAGCATTCTCCTTTTGTGAATGATGCATTGGAAAATGTTGCCATGGAATTGGGGGTTCAACCAAGAGATATGGCTGTCTCTTACCTCATGGGACAAGGTGATGTAGTTACTCGAAAGGAAGGAGGGCTTAGGTTTAAAAAGCCTCCTCTTATGAATCAACATGCAGCTGAAACATCAAAGCTTAAATCTATTGTGCGACAGGAAAGAGAAGAGGCGTCTGCTACCTCTCATCATGCCTCTACCGCACATGTTTCTCCTCCCCACAGGTCATCTATTAAAGCTCATGAAAGTCTTCTCAAGGAACCGACTCATAAATCAGCCCCTCCTCATGATGGAATTGAGCGATATGTTCCTACTAATGAAGCAAATAAGCAACCAATCGAGAGAGATGAAGAGGAAACGCATCAACATAAGAAGAAGAAGACTAAAGAGTTTACTGCAGGTGACAAAACAGTTAAGTTTGAGTATTTTCATGGAGAATATGATTCTACCAAAGCTCTATCTTTTATCTCCCAATTTGAAATTGCTTTTCATGAGGGAGAATTTTCAGAATCATCAAAACTCAGACATGTGGGCATGTACATGAAAGGCACTGCTGCTCATTGGTGGTTGGCCGAGAAGCTTTCCGGCAACACCATTTCTACATGGGCTGAATTCAAACAAAAGTTTTATGATCAATTTTTGCCTCCAAATTTTACTCAGGATATATGCAGGAAGTGGGACAGGTTGGAGCAAAAAGAAGGGCAATCCATTACCTCTTACGTCTCCAAATTTTGGGAGGTATTAATGGAAGTGTTACCCTTCATGACCGTTACTGAAGAAGAAAAGAAGAGGAAATTTGAGTCAGGATTGCAACCCATCTTCCAAAGAGGACTACAAATCTATCCAAACCAAACTCTTCGTCAACTCATAAACTCGGTCTTGGCTTCCGAAGAGCTTAATGTCAAATGGGTGCAATCTAGAATTGACCAAAGCTTGGGCAAGGGTAAGGAGAAAGCTGGTTTTAATGTGCAAAAGGGTGGACAGCCCTTTAGAAGAGATTTCAAAGCCATGCACAAAGCTGAAAATTCAGATTTGAAGGATGTAAAGCCCCCTCAAAGAGCTGAAAATGCAAAAGAAAAGAAACCGTGGCAGAAAAAGGGTGTTTATGGCTTGACTCCTCAACAAAGGGTACAATACATTCGTGAAGGCAAATGCTTTAAATGCGGTAGTAAAGATCACATCTCTCCACAATGCCCTAACAAGAATAAGAAGCCAGAAGAGCCTAAAGTGCATGTCAACATGGTATATGATGTACAGGGCAACACGGGACATGCAAACATGCATAGAATGGTATGCAAAGCATGGGGACAACTAAAAGACCAGCCAGCTTTATTCATGTTTGATGACTGCTCCACTGACAACTTCATCTCCACTGATATGGCTGCTGCCTTGGGGATTGAAGTAGGTGACATGGGACCCGAAATTCATGCATGTTCAGCTTTTCTGGAAAAAGATGTGAAGGTTACACCCCTTATTGGAAAGCTGCGAATGCATATCCAAGGATACCTCGACCACGAGAACTTTCTCGTTGCCCCTCTTAGTGGATGTGATGTATTACTGGGAAAACCTTGGCATGCACGCCTTGAGCCTACCAAGAATTACAAGACCAACAAAATCACTTTTATGTATAAAGGTATAGAGCATCATTTAGATGCAGGTGTGTCGGGTGATACTATCCCCGTTGTATCTCATATACAAATCAATAAAGCAATGAAAAAGAGTGTTTCTTCGTACTTGGTTTTTGTACGTGATAATGTGGAACACAGTAATGCACATGTGGACACTCTTACTAAAGAGAGGCTGAAATTTTTAAGCGAATTCGGGGATTGTTTTGCTGACTCTTTACCTAATGTAATGCCTCCTTCACGGCCAGAAGATCACCGCATTGAATTAGTTCCAGGGAATTCACCTCCAAATAGGCCAGCATATCGTGTTAGTGCTTGCCAACAAGAAGAGATTATGAAACAAGTGGGTGAACTACTTGAGAAAGGCTTGGTGCGGCCTAGTTCTTCGCCATTTTGTTCACCCGTTCTTCTTGTACAAAAGAAAGACAGTTCATTCCGTATGTGTGTGGATTACAGGGCATTAAATAAGATTACCATCAAGAATCGGTTTCCCATACCGAGGATTGATGATATCTTGGACAAGCTGGATGGATCATCTTGTTTTAGTCGCATTGATCTTAAAAGCGGCTATCATCAAGTGCGAGTGATGCCACAGGATGTACATAAGACAGCATTTCGCACTTCTTTTGGTCTCTATGAGTATTTGGTTATGCCATTCGGTCTTACAAATGCCCCGGCTACTTTCAATCGCATGATGGACCGAATTTTCAGAAATCATAGAACTTTTATAGGTGTGTTCTTTGATGACATTCTTGTATTCTCCAAGAATGAGGAGGATCACAAAAAGCACTTAAGAGTGGTCTTTGAAGAACTAAGGCAGCATAAGCTTATGATCAACGCCAAAAAGAGTGAATTTTTCCTTTCAGAGATTCACTACTTGGGACACATAGTATCAAAGGATGGTGTACGAATGGATCCTGCAAAGATCCAAACCATCAAAGATTGGCCAGAACTTAAATCTATTCATGAAGTCCGAAGCTTTCTTGGTCTATGTTCATATTACAGGAGATTTATCTTTCACTTTGCAATGATTGCTTCGCCATTGCATGAACTCACCAAGAAACGTCCTATGTTTAAATGGACAGAGGTTGAGATTAATGCTTTCAATAAGCTCAAAAATGCCATTATCACAGGGCCAGTCTTAATCATTCCAGACTTGCAAAAGCCATTTGTGGTAGAATGTGATGCTTGTGGCAATTGCATTGGAGCCGTCTTAAATCAAGAAGGACATGCCATTGCATTTGAAAGCAGGAGATTGCAAAATGCTGAACTTACTCTTGATGTTTATCAGAAGGAATTATTGGCCGTCATTCATGCTCTCACAGTATGGAAACATTACTTATTGGGAGCTGAATTTGTTGTCAAAACTGATCACCAAAGTTTGCGGTACTTTCTTACGCAAACTAAACTCTCTGAGAAACAAATGAGAATGGCCAATTTTCTCTCAATGTTTCATTTTCAGATTTTGCATACTCCTGGCAAGAAAAATGTGGTAGCAGATGCATTGTCCAGAAAACCATATGTGGCTGCAATTTCGGTTGCTTCCCATCAAGACTTGTCTACTATGCGAGAAATGTACCATTTGGATACTGATTTTTCAGATTTATGGGCTGATTTAATGACTGGTCATACACATGCTTCTTATGTGGTCAAAGATGGTTATATCATGAAGGATAACTGCTTATGTGTGGTTTCAAACATGAGACAAAAAGTTTTGGATGAATGTCATGCACCACCTTATGCAGGGCATAGAGGGATACTCCCTACTACTCAAATGATTGAGAGATACTTCTTTTGGCCAGGTATGAGGAAAGATATAGAAGCCTATGTACGTGCATGTGTCACCTGCCAAAAGGTAAAATTTGATAGGCAAAAGACTCCTGGTTTGCTTCAGCCTTTGCCTATTCCGGACCAGCCATGGGAAAGCATTGCAATGGATTTTATTATGGATTTACCCCGCACCCCAAATGGCAATGATGCAATATGGACAATTGTGGACAGGTTTAGTAAACAAGCACATTTTCTACCTGTCAAAAAGACCATAAAACCAGAACATATGGTCAAAATTTTTGTGTCACAGGTATTTAAACACCATGGTATGCCCAAATCAATTGTGGGAGACAGGGATCCCCGAACAACAAGCCTCTTTTGGAGAGCTCTTTTTGATAACATGGGCACAAAGCTGAATTTTTCTTCAGCTTATCATCCTCAAACGGATGGACAAAGTGAAGCTGCAAATTCAGCTGTGTTGGATTTGCTTAAATGCTATGTGACAGATCAGAAATCTTCTTGGGAAAAGTATCTACCGCTTGTAGAATTTGCATACAATAATACGGTACATGCTTCTACAGGCAAGGCCCCATTTGAGATCATTTATGGCAAAGTGGTATTGCCACCTATCTTACGCACAAAAGATGAGATATTTGCTGCTGATGACTTTGTCAGGGACCTTGATATTGCCTTTTCACAAGTACGGACAGCCATTGCACGCTCTCAAGCAAAGCATAAGAAAGCTGCCGACAAGCATAGAAGGCAATTGGACATTAAAGAGAATGACTTGGTATTGCTAAAATTTGAGAAAGCTAGACTCAGGAAGAGGTCTGGCAAGGAGAGGCATGCCCAAAACTCTCTACCAGGTATTATGGACCCTTCAAGGTGATCAAGAAGATCAATGATGTGGCTTTTCGACTTGCTTTACCGGATCATTGGAAGATTCATAATGCATTCCATGTGAGCCCTCTTGCGCAAATATGTGGGACCGGAACCTTTGGAACCGGTTATGGAAGATCCACCAGAGGTGGAAGAGCTGGAAGAGGTATTGCAGCCAGAGCAAATTGTGTTTCATAAGGAGCGAAAGTTTGCAGGTGGCAAACTCCAGAGACGCTACCTTGTGAAATTCAAGAACTATTCTCCTATGGATGCAAAATGGATGGATGAAACATACTTTCAGGAGTATCCGCAGCTCCTCCAAGCAAATTTGGAAGCATTTTCAGTTGCGGTCAACTGTTAGAAGCAGGGAGGATGTCACTATTTGGGCATTCTCTGCGCTTCAGGCCTATGGACGGTTCTGTAGGATGGACTGGCATCTTATGGTTGGGGACTTATGTCTACACCGAGAGCCAGTAGGCTGGATATATGGGTTGGGATTGTGTATCTGCGCCCAAATCCAGAGTGTGGTACCACGGACTACAAGCTAAATGAATAGGGAGACTGTTCAATGCATCCTTGCATAACATGTTTTGCAAGTTAAAAATCCTGTCTTTGCATGAACTATTTGATTGCATGCAAGGATTTGTTTGTGTAGTTCACATGTAGGGGACGCCCTCTTGTGAACCGTGCGAGTGAAACTGTATTCTGACCTCGTTTGTGGGCTGTAGACAGGTGGTAAGTACACCACTTTACTCTTTTATGAGTTAAAGCAATGTATTCTTTGTTTTGCAGGTCACACTTTAATAAGTGTGTCCGCCCAAGTTATAAGTGAGATTGGGCGTCCACACTTCATTAAAGCTCGGGCGGACAAACTATAAGTAAGAATAGACTAGAATTCCCTTCCGGTCGGCTAGGCGAGTGTCCAGGCACCCTTCCCACTAAATTTGTGTGGAAAAGGGATGGTTATGGACTGGGGTGGCAGTATGAGGACCTGCCACCATGCTATTACTCATTTTGAAAATTACCTCTCTCTACACTCTCTCTCTAGAAATAGGCGCCCCCTTCAAGAGAGCCTATTTTTGTTATTCTCTCTAACTTTTTTGCTTGGTGAGAGTGCTGATTTTCATTCCCTCTTGCTCCCCAGCTCCAATGGAAAGCTTGAAGATTCTTCCTTTCACAGTTAAGCCTCCAGTTGCTCACCTTTTCACTCTATCTCTCTCTTCTAAATGAATATGGAGTCTCCTAACCATTCTACCGCCCCCAATTCTGCTGAAACCCTAATTTTCAGAAACCCTAATTCTGCAGAAACCCTAATTTCAGAAACCCTAATTTTTGGAGGAAACCATACCAAGCTGTGCCCCTTACTCATAGGCATCTAAAGAGCCCAAAATGCCCAATTTTGGACTCATATAACCTGCTTAAAACCCTAAAAATCAAAAACCCTAATTTCAGCCGGAAGTGGAAAACGGTCACATTCAAGCTGTAGTTCGTCCGCACGGAGGTGGAGCTCGACATTGATCGTCCAATACTTGGTAAGAGCATTTTGCAAGCAATTTTCAATTTGAGATTCGAATGCTTTGTCAATATGGTCTCCTATGTC